>NW_007732817.1:86477-119754 GCF_000696425.1 Galeopterus variegatus
TACTGCTTCACTTATTGCTGCAGTGCTGGTGGCTTTGGAGTTCAGAACATGCCACCCCAAAATATGCCACTCTGGCATATTGATTATTTTGAGTTAAAGACACTTAACAACAACAACAAAACAGCAGCAGATGCAGGAAGGTCACCCTGACCTTAAGAGCAAATGAAATCCATGTGGAAGTTGTTCTCCCTGCACTTGAGGAAGAAAGACATTCTTATCACTAGAGAACAAGAGTTAAAGCGAAGAGAAATCTGTACAAAACCTTATTTTCCTGCTCACTTCTCTACAATTAACTATCCTAGCCTAAATCCCCTTTCCTTGTCATGTTTTCACAACTTACTACTCTTGTTCCAATTCAGTATGTGTGTTCAACTCTAACTGCTTTTTGGGGTTTTCATTTCTTTATGAGACCTCCCATGGCATGTATGTTAAATACATTTTTATGTTTTTCTTTTGCTGATCTGTCGTATGTCAGTCAACTCTCAGACCAAGCTGAAAATGTTCAACTCTAACTGCTTTTTGGGGTTTTCATTTCTTTATGAGACCTCCCATGGCATGTATGTTAAATAAATTTTTATGTTTTTCTTTTGCTGATCTGTCGTATGTCAGTCAACTCTCAGACCAAGCTGAAAAACCCTAAGAGCGTAGAGTTAAAATGTTGTCTTCCCTATGATTTCCGATAATATTCATCTTGGTACCTACTCTAAGGATTGCTGAGGTGATAGTGCTCTTAGCTTAGTGTCAGGTGTAAAGAAAGCAATCAAAGTCAACTATATTTACATCTAGGTACTGTTGAAGTTGTCCCAATGACCTCGTCTACATTAGGCAGAATAGATTAGACCCTGCTGCAGTTACAAGTAGGACTACTGACTTGGGAAGCTATTTCATCTGGTGACTTTGATATCCAGACTGCTACTATCTTGTATTTCGTCCACCTCAATGCATAACCTTTATGACACTGTGGAAGAGAAAGAAGATCTGGAGTGTGACTCCTGTTCTCAGTTCATTGTCAGAAACTATTACACAGTTTGAAGTAACTGCAACCAGACTGGGAAATGTGGAAGAGCATATATCCAGTAAGTAGAAAATGTTTTGGCCACACCAGCCATATAGCAAGGAAATATTTATCTGATCAGTAGTGCAACTACTGGATCTTACAGTTGTTTAAGGTAATTTTCTATACTTTAAATAACAGGGTTTTTTTTTAAGAAAAGTAATATTGATTAAAACCTTACAATAGAGAGTATATGCTGAAAATGAAAGAATATTTGAGTATTTAAATTTTTCTTACTCATTTTTAATCCTAGAAGGATGGTATTTCAAATGCAAGCCATGCTGTACACTCATTGCTAGAAGAACTTACTTTATATTCCAGATATCTCTACCATTATAAGCACACTGTAAACTTTTGAACTGATGCTTGTGTTGTATATGTTCTTCAGGCATGATTAATTAGAGTATTTATTCTTTGTTTTGCTTTAGATAAGCTGCACATTTGATTTTTTTTCTGTAAATATTGACTAATAAACTTGTTATTTAATTATGCAAAGTAATTTTAACAAATATATTATATTAATATTTTGACTTAATTTTCAATAATGAGCTTTTGAATATTTCAAAGTTTCAATAAGCTTATTTTTTCCAAATAATGTTAATAGTCAGAGCTGCAGAAGAAATGGACATTCTAAAGTCAGGAATCTACTTCCAGTGTGGTTTCACATGTGATATGAAGATAATCCAATAGAGATATTTTTTTCTAATTCATGCTTGACCTAGCTGCAGCCACTTGGTTGCACATAGTGGAAAGAAAAAGAGATATGAGATAAAGAAAAAAAAACAAACAACAATCTGTGTTTTAAATATTGCCTCAGATCACATAAAATATTGCACACAAACTACTGGAAGTAAATCAAATCTTGTCCTTTTTATCCATCTACTTTAAACAAACATAAGACCCCAATTTATGTAAAATTGAAAAACAATGTGTTATTTTCATTTTTCAGGGGCAATAACTTACTGTACCAATTTATGAGATTTTGTGTGTTCTGAATGATTGTGGTGAAATTGATTTTTATATATAAATTTATTTTAAATGTTCATCATATCCATAATGATGACAACGTTGAGCTAACATTTATAGAAAGCTTACATATGACAATTATTTTTAAAGACATCATAGATTGCATTAATAAATTATTTAAAACAACTCAGTGTGGCTTATTATTATCCCCTTTTGCTTTTAAGGAAATGTAGGCATAGAGATCAAGTAATAGTATGGTGATAATATCTGAAAATATTAAAGTGATCTATATTTAGATCAGCCATACATAATGTTTCCTTGCAGTTTTCTACTGTTAAGGCTAAACCCTGAGGCTTTTCACCTCAGGGAAGGAGAAGACAATGCCATCGAGAATAAATTGGCCCTATCAACTTTGAGATTTAAACTGGACTTTTTTGTCTATATTGAGAGAATACTAAAAAGCAAGGTATTTTGGGGGAAAAAAAGTGTTTTATTTATTTTTTAGAGATAACTCAGATTATAACCAGAGATAAGTTCCCATTCAACAGAAAAAGTAAGTGGAAGTCTAGCCAGGTAGGAAGAGAAGTGATGAAGGAAGGATAGAGTTTAGACTCTTGTGGCTCCTGGTTTCTTATCACCTCTAACATCTTGGGATCAGTGGGACAGTGATTAAGCCTTTTGAAGTCTGGAATAATCTACTCTCTTATGCTGTACATTTCACCCTACATAAGATCTTAGTAAGGAAGAAGCAAGGTGGGAGGGAGGAAAGAAAAAAAAAAAGAAGAAAGAAATGATGAGAGGAAGAAATGAAAGAAGGAAGGAAGGAGAGAAAGAAGGATGAAAGAGGATGGTGAATAGAAAAGAAGCCAGAAAATGAGATCAATCAGCATTAAAATCTCTCTTGATGAGGACAAAACTCTGAATAAATTATTAATTTTCAACCCCAACTACACATTAGAACCATGGCTCTCCTGTAGAGACTGATAACCTCAGTCCATCAAAAGTAATTCAGCTATTCCAGTTTAAAATTTAGTTTCTTTCTGATGTTTAGTCATAGCCCATGTTTAAATAAGTCAAATCAAACTGAAACTTAATATCAAGACTGTCTTCCCATGTAAACAGTCTCTCCACCTTTTCCCCATCCTGCTCTTTCTTCTTGTACTCATGCTGTCCATGATGGCACTGTGTGTGGGGAAAAAAAAAAAAATTGGGATGACTTCAAGGTTTAAGGGGAAGGAGGTTGATCTGCATTCTGTCACTCCTTCCATGCTGGTTTCTGCTGGGATGTCTGACTTGCTTTGTCGTGGTATATTTATCTGTATCTCCTGTGCACCTGCTTCTAATGAAATTCTTCTCTCATTGTGTTGGCTACAACTGTCTCTGCTCCCTAGCCTGGGCTCTGGTTATGGCATCTACCTACTTTGAATTATACCTATATCCTCAACTCTTCTCTCCATGGCCTATTTCAGCCCTTCTGGAACCATCAGTGGAACATGTGAGAGATTTGGATCCCTTTCATGCTATGTAATCTAACTCTCATTTTTACTCATGATCCACCTGCACTGAAGCTTAAATAAGAGGAGGAATGATTCCTGCAGACCTATGCAACAGCTCACTCATTGATAGCCAGAATCCAGGTAAAAGTGAAAAACAATGTCATCAAATGCATTTCAGAGGTTGTGTCATGTTCCAAAACTTTATTCTTACTCAGGTCACTGAAGTGCCATGGGGATATGAGTACAGACAAAATGTTAATATGTTCCCCTGTCTGCGAGTATAAAGAATCTGCAAATAGAATGATTTATATCATGTTCTTCTGGTCAGATACCATGCTATGCCTGAAGGCCTAGATTTGGTACACATTTCAGAGGTTTAAAATTGAAATTCAATTAGATGGTATATATTGCTAGGTATAAATTGTGCTATCCAGAGAGTCATGGACAGATCTGCTGATGAGTCAGATTAATCACAGAGTTTACACAAGAAGCTCTTCTGCTCTGGAATTCCTCTACCTACCTGGAATTCTCTAATCCCTGCAGAATACTGGCTCTAAAGGAATCAAGAAAAGAAGCCCCAAGCAAGGCTCACCATCAGGTCTTGCTTTCTTTATCCTTCTTCACTTTTCACCCCTTCCCTATTTCTCCCCACTTCAATTCAGAAAAATGCTTGATCTCTTTCTTGTTAGGTGCTAGAGTGCTCTGTTGCCAAACCCAGCATTCGCCACTTTAAGGCTCTCAGTCAAAACTCAATGCTATCTCTCTAATTTGCCTTTCATCTTCCAGATGCAGATTGATCCATATCTTGTCAAATACCAAATTGTTGCAAATCAAAAAGTGCATCAGTTCTAGGCTATTTTGCTTGCTGTGAGTTAAAAATAAATCCCTCAGAATTCCATTTAACATATTTATTCTATGCTGTATCTGCTCTCTATTTGAAGCAATAAATGACAACTAAAAGATGGGAGTCAAAGGACAAGTATAGAGAAAAAAACCCCATGGTTTAACATTTCCAAATATTATGCTCTACATATGCAAAATACCTTGTAAATATTTGGAAAACATCAAGTGTTCAATAATCTTTAGCTGCTATTACTTCTACTATGCTTTGATCTCCCTTTGTTTCATCTGATCAGCCTCCAGAATCATGAGAAAATAGATTTCTGTTGTTTAAGCCGCCCAGTCTGTGGTATTTTGTTACAGCAGCCCAAGCAGACTAATACAATCTCCAAGGAAACTAGGCGAATAATCTTGATCAACCTCCTCAATGATTACCACCTGTCCCCTAGCTTCACTTGATTCTGTAATTTTCACTTTCTCAGATTCAGACCTTCACTGAGGACCTATGTCAATGAAAACGTCTGAGTATTAACTGGTTTCCAGAATTTGGAACTTGTCCATTTTATCTCAACCATGTTTCTGATAACAATGAGTTCTCCATATATTACAGGAAAAATTCTTTTGAAGAAACACATTATTGTAAATGTTAGATATGAATGAGAAAATGATATTTAAAAATATTTTCAAGGACTCTGAGAACTAAATTTCATGTTAATTCATTTTTTAATAAATATTAATTGAGCACCTATTATGTGTAATACTGAGTTCTAATTTTGGGCATGTAGTTGAGAACAAGACAGATGAAGTCTTTTTTCTTGTGCTTTTATGCTAGTAAGGCCAACAGAGATCAAGAAGTTTAAAAAAGGTCATTAAAAATAGTGATAAAGAACATAAACAATAACTCAATATACTCGGCTTGGGAATGACTACAATATTTCTGAGAAAGTGGTCATTCAAAACATTTGGCCATGAAATTATAAATTATGGGTAACGATAATGAAGGTTATCATGAGATTTAAATCCCTACTGATTTTGAGTTATAATGAATTTGGGGAAGCAATTATTTCTGAAGAATGTTTTCATAATTTTTATTTTATCATATTTTTATAGTGCATTCATTCAGAAACCTAGCATGGCCACCATGAATTTCTTGTTCAAGAAAAAAATATTATAAATCTGTCTAAAATTAGAAGATTATGAAACAACCAAATTTTGGAAGATTATTCACCTGGTTTCCTTGGAGATTGTATTAGTCTTCTTGGGCTGCCGTAACAAAATTCCATAGATCGGGAGGCTTAAACAACAGAAATTTACATTCTCATGGTTCTGGAGGCTGGAAGTCCAAGTTCAAGGTGCCAGCACGTTTGGCTTATAGTGAGTGGTGGTGGTGGTGGGAATCTCTGGTGTCTTTTCCCTCTTTTTTTTCTCAAGGACACCAGCCCTATCAGATTAGGGCCCCACCCTCATGACTTCATGTAACTTTAATTACCTTCTTTAAACTTAATTATCTTCTTAAAGACCCTACTTCCAAATACAGTCACATTGGGGGTTAGGGCTTCAACATAAGAATTTGGGAGAAATAACATCATCCTCATACCATAACTTCATCCTCATATGGTTACTTAGAGGATTCCTTTGAACCTAAGTCCATTAACGCGGTGGATTTTTTTCCAAGGAATTTTCATATCAATTAAACAAGCAAGTGTAATTCTATAAAAAACAAATTATTATACTATTTTAAATGGACTTATTAAAATAACAACATAATTTTAAGATGCATTGTATCATTTATTTTAAAAATGAACACTAAATTAGCTTCCTACTGCTGCTGTAGCAAATTATCACAAATTTAGTGGTTTAAAACAGCACAAGTCTATTATCTTACAGGTCTGGAAGTCAGAAGTTCAAAGCTGGTTTCATGGGTAAAAATTAAGATGCTGGCAGATCTGTGTCCCTCTAGACTCTAGAGGAAAATTTCTTTCCACACCTTTTACAGTTTCTAGAGGCCGCATCCTTTGGTGTGTGACCCCTTTCTAAATATCTCAGTATTCAATCTCTCTCTCTCTCTCTCTCTCTCTCTTTCTCTTTCCCCCCTTCCCTCCCATCTGACCTTTACTCCCACTGTCCCTTCTCATTCTCTGACTCTGATTCTCCTACTTCTCTCTTCCTTTATAAGGACCCTTATAATCTGGATAATCTAGGGTAATTTCCCCAGATCAGGAGCCTTAACTTCACTACATCTGCAAATTCTCTTTTTCCTTGTAAGTTGACATATTCATAAGTTATGGGGATGAGGGTATAGACATCTTTAGAAGGCACGTTTATTCTCTCTATGCCACTGTTCATATTACTTCCTATGAAATGTTGCTGCTTTAGGATGTATGTAACTTTCTTGCCACTGAATTTCCATAAACTTTTGCTAAATTAGTAAACCTACTAAAATATCTGACTTACCATGGGTATTATATCTTTCAAAGTTTTAGAGGTAAGAACTGAGGTAACTTTGCCTTCTATATCCATTGAAATAGATGCTGGATTACTCATTACAACTAACCAGAAACTCAGATTTAAAACATGCTGTTTTATAAACCAGACTATATAAACCATAGTTTCAGTAGAAAATTGACAGACCCTCCAATTCATTTTTGTAATATGAAGTTATATATCTGTTATATAAATGAGGCAAACATGGCCTCTGTGGATTAGCCCGGAGGTTGTTTATTTCTTCACTACATGTTGAGTCTTGTTAGCTCAACAGTCTGCCAACATTAAAAACTCAAACTTTCAAACATCCAATTGTTTAAAAAATAGCCCAAGCAAAGATTTTAGCCATTTAGAACCTGCTTGCATTACATATCCAGTAACCATTGATATGATAGTGTGTTGTAGTTTTAAGGCCCCAAGCTGCTATGATCCTTTGGAATTCTCTGACTCAAAGACTCCACTGTGCTGCTGAATAACATCACTTACACACTTAAGCTTCCTCTCTGAATCCCCTCTCCCGTGGACATTCCTTGCCTTCCTTTCCTTCTAGATGATGGCCCCTTTGCATAAACCTCTTGCCAGTGTCATGCTGTGAGGGACTTTATCTCTCATGCAACCCTGTCCAAGTGCCACCCATTAAAGTATATTTTGTGTTATTGCCTCTTGTGGTCATATGTTTTCCTTGGTCAGCCCCAAATCCTTCAAGCCCCCTAAAATTTCCCAACTCATCCACAGAAATTCTTGACTTTCATATCCTGTAACTCTCTCAATGTAAGTTACCTGGTAGGGAATTGGAAACACTTACTTACATAAATATTTACATCATTGAGAGTTGTTATTAACATATAAGTATTTAAAACATTGATACCCCTATCATTAATTGAATTTGGCCAAATGCCAGACACTTTACAAGGCAGTTTGCAAATATCACAATTTAATGATCATGACAATAAAATAAGGTAGGTGCTATTATTTTTATTTTATGTGTAAGGAAATAAGATTTAGAAAAGTTTTATAAATTGCCCAAGATAAATTATACATGGGTGGATTGAACCATGATTAAACCAAATCTATCCGATGATAAAATCTGCTTAGCCTTTTTTCCTTCCACTATGCTATGTAGCTCCTGTACTGACTTTAATTATTCTTGTAATCTTTATTTGATATGTACTGTTTCACTAATCTAAGACATGTCTTGCCACTTTACATTGTCCATAATAATATCTAATATTTTCTGCTTCACTTATGAAATTAAAAAGAAAAACTCCTTGAAAATAATGTACTGACACTGCAGAAAATAACTATCAATTTTATTTTTCTCCTCACATCCTATTTGATATATTCTCCACAAATCGTGTCCCTTAAATTGACTTTCATTTAATAAAATTCTCAGTGATTATAAACATAAATTATGTTTACATTTGGAATAAATGATAAATATGTTGTAACACATGAAGGTATAGAAATTTCCTAGTAGGTATACCTTACAGATTCTAGGAATTCACTGAAGGGAGTGTATTGTAGGAATACATTGAAGGGGTTTTCTTTCTTCATGGTTTTTTCTTTTGATAAAATACATCTTTCAGTTTTATATTATAATTTTTGGTGTGGTCTTTCTATCTATGGAATCTCTTCTTCTCTTGAGTTGATACTAAGATTTAATTCTCAAAGGTCAATCCTAAAGGAGGGCTTTAAGAGCCACTTACTGGACCTTCTCTCCAATACTAAGTAAACCAATGCTTTGATCCATTAAATAGTGACAAATTGTTTCATGTAGTTCTTCATCTAGTGAGTGGTCAACTGGGAATCTTCAACTAATGAAAAATATATTCCCCCTATTACATGCTGCTTGGTAGACTTAAATGAATCATATATGTCTATTTTTTGCAACTCTTCTCTTATATGTCATAAGCTTCTTAAAGTTACTCATTTTAGTATTTCACAGAATACCCAGAACTGTGTCTTGTCCTGAGTATACACTCTATAATTAGTCACAGAACTAAATTGAAAGTCAACTAAACCATTTTTTTAACTTATGGTGAGAAAGCTGAATGGAAGGAAAGACATGTTTTGCATATTTTGATATTTCATAAAAGCAGAGATAAAATACTATTCAGAGTTGAATGTATATAGGGTGGATCAGAATTCAGACAAGATGGATAAGATGTACTTTTGCTATTTTATCTTTCTGTTAATGAGGGAGGTGTCTATTGGAGTTTCAGAGTGTATACAGCATTTTCAACTTTAATCTATAAAATGTCTTTGAAATATATATGTATAGTTCTATATATTGTGTTATATATATTTATATATGAGGATACTTCAAAAAGTTCATATAAAAATAGAATTGAAAGATAATATAATCTTTCCATGAACTTTTTGAAGTACCCTTGTATATATACATATATCTATATATATATATATAAACACACACACACACACACACATAGGGAATATCTATCTCCACTAAAAGCCTTGTTTAGAGACCCTATGTTTGTATGAGATTGTTTTACGAAGTATATGATATGAAATACAAAAAGATTGCAATCAATATATTCTCTTTCATAGAGATTTATCTTTGTGATTATTGAGGGTAACTTAGCATTGAAACATTGAGAATCAAGAAGGAGACAATGATTTAAAGCGAAAACCTTTTGATTATGTTAACCGTTAGGAGATTTTCAGCCTGAGAAGTATGATAAATGACTGCTATCCAGTTTTATCCACAGTTGACCTTTTTTATGTGATGCAAGAAAATTTGAAAGAAGCTGACTCCCAAAAAGTACAGCTCACTGCCAGAAAATTTGAATTTCATTTCCTGAAATGCCATTGATATAAGGCATATCTTCATTGTTAAAGGATTTCTCATTGTAGCTGGACAAACGTGCTAGTCTGTGACATTCAGCAAAAATAACCTCTGATGCTTCAGATCTGGTTTCAGAAGCCACTACATCCAACAGTGGGAAAGGGGGAATTGTATTGCCTTATCTGCTGTGAACTGCAAACCCCTCGAATCTTGTTCCACAGGGCAGTCATGTCACTGAAGCCAACTACCATGGCCACAGGAAATGTAATAAAAGACTCAGTGACAGCAAGCTTTCAAGGTGAAGTGGTGCTATGGTTTTATTACGTTAGCCTTGCCTGAATAATAAAACCATTACGGAACCACAGTAAATATTGTAAATCATACATTCTCAACTATAAGAGTTCATAATGAACTGAGCATAAATATCAGAAAATATACAAATAACGAAACTACTTAAATACATACTGCATATTAATGAAGATATAAGTTTATTCTTGACTTCTCCAGGGTGCATCTTAAAATGCTGTTGCCAGCAGGAGAAACCCAGTGTTAAAAAGTAACAGATCAAAAACTAAGGGCTGGAAAACAGTCACATGTCATTGTAATAACTCTGTCACTAATGTAGATCAAATTCTTGCATCAAATTTTTTTCAGAATGTAGGATTTGTAACTTTCTTTTTGTTGTTATTGTACTCACTTATGTCACTAGAGCAGATACAGTTTGTTGTTCATCTGATTGCCATCTCTTTGATTATTTCTTGTATATAGAACTCAGAACTTTCTCAACCATCTACCCCACTAGATCGTGACATCATTGTCTTTCAGGGGTAAATCCTTATGAATCTATTCTGATCAAGTAATCTTATTTCTATTGCCAATGATTGGTTTAGGAGTGGGTATGGGACCAAATTTAGTCAGTGCAATGTGGGTGTAGGAATTCGTCCCTGCATAACTTGTATAAATATGAGGCATTAAGTCAATCCAGTACACGGTCCATGGTAACCATGAATGGAACATTTTGGATAAAGCCAACGTAGGAGGTTGGTGGAAAAAAAAAGAAAGAAAAGAATCTAAGTCCTTGATAATACTAGTAAACTGCTGAGTTAACTTACCACTGAATTTCTTTTAATGTGAGATGATAAATTTTCTCAGTGTTTAAACTACTTATACTACCATTTTCTATTACTTGCAGTTTAAATCAGTCTCAAAGACAGATACAAGACTTTTAGAGGGAAATCACAATTTATATGAAATATTAATTTCAAAGGTAATTATTTACAAATTGTCAGTAGAATCTATGATATCCTTATATCACAAATCAAATTAAAGACAATAATGGGGGGGCAAGATGGTACACTAGAGATGCCCAATGTATGATCCTCCCACAGAGTGGGACCAGAGCAAGAAAAGGACTGCTAAGTATGGAGGAGATCATCAGTGGGAGAGCATGGGAGGGCAGCAGGAGCCTGGTGAGGACACTATGGAGCATGAAAACCAAGCAGATACTGTACAGGAGAAAGAGGCATGCAGCTTCTGCTGCTGCCATGTCTCCCAAACCGGGATCAGACAGGAGGAATTCTTCCTTGCATGGGAAAGAATCTGTTCAGCCTTGAGCACTTCCCAGCAGTAACCCTCCTCCTCCTCCTGCCCCAGCCCTCTCCAACCACCAGTGTAACTTGTGTCATTGACTAGTCCCAGAGCTGTGGCCCTTTCCTTGCACAGGAGTTCATCCTGCACAGCACAACCGAGAACCATTTTGCCTGTGTGGAACCAGGTGCTTGCATGGCTCCAGCCTTTCAGACCCTGGGCAGCTCCTGCCTTCCAGCTGCCTGTACAGCCCTGGAAGCCTATGTGACCTGACCTCCCAGCTGTCAGCAAGGCCCCACCCAACCACCTGAGCCCATCTATCCAGGTGCCCATGTGGCCCCATCCTCCCACATGACCCCAACCACCCAGCCACCCATGTGGCCCCACTTACCCACACGGGCCCTCTATTTGGCTGACTGAGTAGCCCCCCTGCTTGCAGGGGCCTAGCCATCAAGTCATTGGTGTGGTTCCAGCCACCACAGCAACCAACATGGCCCCACCTGCATATGCAGGCCCAGCCATCCAGCCACCTGAATAGCCCCAGCCACCCAAGCTGTCCACACAGCCCTCACCCAAATGTGCAGGCCTAGCCATGTGCGGAGCCAGAGACATAGCTGCTGGCATCCCCTAGAAATAATGACTCTACCCAGAACAATTGAGTCTATCTGAAATCAAAACTATAATACTCCACACAATGGCAATAGAGAACAAATCCACAAGAAGGAGTCTTTCTTCTCAAAAGCCACCTCAGAGTAATATAATAAGAAACTACCAGATGACTAGTCATCAATGCAGGGATAATAGAAATGTGAAAAAACAAGAAAAAATGACAACACCAAAGAACTCCATAATTCTCACATATCAGACCCCATACAACAGGAAGCCCTTGATATGCCTGAATGGGAATTCTGAGTAACAATCTTGAAGAAAGTCAATGAGATACAAGAAGATTCGGTTAGACAACACAATCAAATGAGAAAAATCCATCCAGGACATGAAGGAGAAAACTTACAAATAGATACATACCATAAAAAAGAATGTAGCAGAACTCCTGGAACTGAAAGACTTATTCAAAACAACAAAATAAAAACGACAATTGATACAATTGAGAACAAAAGCACCAGGCTACAGCAAGCAGAAGAAAGAATTTCTGATCAGGAAGACAGTCTTTTTGAAATGACCCAGGCAGACCAAAAAAAAAAAAAAAAAAAAAAAAAAAAAAAAAAAAAAAAAAAAAAAAAAAAAAAAAAAAAAAAAGAAAGAAAAAAGAATTTTTAAAAAAGGAAGAAAATCTAAGAGAGCTAGCAGACCACTTTAACTGCACAAACATTTTAATCATGGGTGTTATGGAAGAGGAAGAGAAAGGAACAGGAATGGAAAACATATTCAATGAAGTAATAGTGTGAGTGTGAAAATTCCCAGGTATTGGTGAAGATATGGACTTCCAGATCCAGGAGGCTCAAAGATCCCCAAACGGATTCAATCAAAAAAGGTCCTCTCAGAGACACATTTTAGTCAAAAACTGTTAAAAGTCAAAAACAAAGAGATAATCCTAAAAACAGCAAGAGAAAAGCATCAAGTCACCTGTAAGGGAGCCCCATTACGCTAACAGCATATTACTCAGCGGAAACTTTACAGGCCAAAAGATAAAAAGATGATATGTTCAAAGTACTAAAAGAAAGAATACTAGACCCATACCTCTTGCCATGTACCAGAACCAACTCAAAGTGGATTAAAGACCTAAAAACCTGAAACTATAAATCTCCTAAAAGAAAACATAGGGGAAACACATCGGGAAATTGGACTGGGCAAAGACTTTATGAATAAGACCCCAAAAACACAGGCAACAAAAGAAAAAATAAACAAATGAGATTATATTAAAATAAAAAGCTTATACACAACAAAAGAAACAAGTAACGGAGCAAAAGGACAACCTACACAATAGGAGAAAATATTCACAAACTGTACTTGCAACAAGGGATTAATATTCAGAATATACAAGAAACTCAGACAATGTCACAGTAAAAAACAAGTAACCCAGTTAGAAAATGGGCAAAGGTGCTGAATAGGCATTTCCCAAAGAAAGATGTACGTACAAAATGGCCAACACACACACGAAAAAATGCTTGTCATCACTAACCATCAAGGAAATGCAAATTAGAACCACATTGAGATATCATTAGACTGGCTGTTTTCAAAAAGATAGAGAACAACAAATGCTGGCGATTATGCAGAGAATGGAGAATCCTTCTACACTGCTGGTGGGACTCTAAATTAGTGCAGCCATTATGGAAAATGGTATGGAGGTTTCTCAAACAGCTACAGATAGAATTGTCATATAATCTAACAATCCCACTGCTGGGTGTACACCCAAAGGAATGGAAATCAACATGTCAAGGTGTACCTGTGCTCCCATGTTTATTGAGACTTTATTCACAATAGCCAAGAATTAGAATTAACCTAAATGTGCATCTACAGATGACTAGATAAAGAAAGAGTGTTGTATATACCCAATGGGCTATTACTTTGTCATAAAGAACGATGAAATTCTTCCATTTCAGCAACATGGATGAACTTAGAGAAAATCATATTAACTGAAATAAGCCAGGCACAGAAAGAGAAATACTGCATGTCCTCACTCAAAAGTGGGAGCTAAAGATGAAAGAAATAATGAAATAAAATAAATTAAAAGAAAGAAAGAAAGATACAGCAATCACAATATTATGTTGAATTTTCAAAAGGAGAGAACAGAACAGAGGTGGGAAAAGGGGAGGGGAAGGGGAGTTTAGTGAGCAACTGGTAAAGGGCCTTGAAAAAATATTACATTCTGTAATGATGAATATACTAATTATCCTGATTTGGGCATCATATATTGCACACAGGTATTGATATTCAGCAGAGTACCCCACAGATATATATAATCAAATATGTTTCAATAAAAAAGTTTTTTAAAATAAAAATAAATATTTCAAATAAGACAGTAATAACTACGTCTCTTTGTGTTATGTGAATATACTAATTATCCTGATTTGAGCATCGTATATTGCACACAGGTATTGATATTCAGCAGAGTACCCCACAGATATATATAATCAAATATGTTTCAATAAAAAAGTTTTTTTAAAATAAAAATAAATATTTCAAATAAGACAGTAATAACTACGTCTCTTTGTGTTATATGTTATATATTAAAAGATTTAGTTGGATCTCACATTATTTTCTAAACTGTCTTTGTGGCATACGCCACTTAAATTTTCATTAATTCTTGGTAGCTTTTCCCCGTGTAGAAAATCAGAGAAATGGCATAGAATCTTTAGAAAATAAATACTAGCATATTTTAAAATAGAATTTTGAGCAAATATGATTTTTATTTGTTTTCTGATGTATCACTGTTGACTTTATTCTCTAAATCTGAAATTTTAATGGGTAAAGGAAAGGGTTATCTTGAGTTTTATAGATGTTTTACCCAAATTTTGATTTTACAGTAGTGAACCATTTTCTCTTGTATACATTTTCAGGCCAATAAACTTTTGATTTTAACAAGTAAACTACTGACAGTTATATCATAATTACTTCCGTATTCATGTCTAAGGGTCTTGATAACAATAAGCCCAAAGGGCAGATGTTGCCTATTTATGAAAATTCTCAGACTGATAATATGAAGTTGTCAGTTGAAGTTACAACCTTTGTAACCAGCAAATTACAGAGGGCATAACCTGAGATGTATTCATTTCTTGTAGTCTATGATTTTCTTATATAATTTCCAGTTAAAATATTTAAAAAAAATAACACATACATCAAAAAATCCCCATATTATTCTAGATATAATAGTCTATAACATTAATGCAGTAAAATTTTGATTAGATGTTGACCATTAATGTTATTATGGCAAAGACGCTGCCTAGTCCACAGCCCTAAAGAAAAACATTTTGTATTTTTATAAATATGTACCTGGTAGTCTTAATTTGATATTTCCATTCTTTGAAACTTTATAAGGGTAAGAAATTGAAGAACAATTTTTTTACTCATTAAATATTGAGTCTACTGAGTCTGTCTATCTATCTATCTATCTATCTATCTATCTATCTATCTATCTATCTATCTATCTATTGTCTATATGTCAGATACCATACTAAGTGTTGACAAAGTAAATAAATAAATTACAAAATATATGATAGAGGCTATGAAGTGAAATAATTAACAAGTAGGCATAATAATAATAACAGCATTACAGAATATGATAAGCACCATAAATTAACAAATGCAATGTTAAATGCTGTCCAGTCATTTATAAAGTAACCGGGACTGGGTGTTAGGTTGGGGGGTGTACTCTGATAGGTTTTGCAGACAACGCCCAGCAGTGGAAATGGTCTTTCTGGGACTCAGAGATGATGGAAAGGAGCTGAGTATGCAGGGCAGAGGAGTTGATGTAGAATGTATGGTCAGCACATGCAAAGGTCTTGAAGCTCATCCCGTTTGAACATAAAGGAGTTCAGTGTGGATGGAACATAGTTCTTGTACTTCTATTAGATTCTCTCTCTCCCTGACTTTATTTTTTTTCTCTTTCTTTCATTACAGAAATAAATAGACTAAAGCCATACCAGTCTGATTTTTATAATAATTCTATGGCTGAAGTGTCAGTTTTTTCTCCCCAGCTTTATTGAGGTATCATTGATAAGGTGTCAGGTTTACATGAGAACAGTGAATAGGACTGGGCCAAAAGCATTTAACTCCTTGCACTTCCAATGAAGTTCCTAATACGTGACACTTTTTATATCTGAATGCTCTCTTTTATGTCGGGCTTTTCAATTAATCTTGAATTCATGTTTAAATTTATAACCTGAACTTTGTTCTTTCCTACCAGGCTTGCCCAGTATTTTTTTTTTTTTTCCCAATGCACACCTTGAGAAAGAAGAATGTTTTAAATATGGTAGAGTTTGAATCTGAATGGAGTCGCAGACACGACCTCAGCTATCAGTCTGACAAATAGTATTTGGCACTGAGGTCCTTATTATTTCAAGAAGTATTAGGCACACAGACTTTGGAATTAGACTTGCCTGAGTTTGAATTCTGTTTCAGCTCCTCAGTTGCTGGGTGAGCTTGTACAAATTATTAGACCTCTACCTGTATTTTCTTCATCTTTAAATACTGCTAGTAACATCTGCTGTACAGAGGAGGTATAAATAAAATGTTCAGTTTAATGCTTGTTATAGAGGTATAGAGGCAATGTTCAGCATAAGGTAGCAATTACTTACCTTGACTATTTATCCATTTATTTATTTCTAGACTATTCTCTAACTCCCCCACATTTTTCTTTTGTTTTAGGATATGCTCCATTCCTTAATTGCCAGAGCATTCCAGCCATCTATTATATGCTCAAAAACATACATTACTTTCAATAAAAGTCTTGAAATTAATTGCAATATTAAACAAAATATTGATTCTTTATTAAAAAAGCATGGTACCAAATAAGACAAGTTACCAAAATAGTTTAATTATAAACACATAATTTAGAACTTTAATTTTATAACTATTTAACAAATATCTATCCTAAGTAACTAGAAAACTCTGTTTTTGCATGGAACTATTGTTAAAAATATAGCCGTTTCAGATAGAATCAGCACAGAGTACTGTTGGATTTCTATAACATATGAAAATATATTCATTCCTTGATCCAATAAATATAATTGACAACCTACTATGAACTTACTATTGAGGACATTCTGGTGGGGAAAAATTCTCTGTCTCTCTCTCTGTCTCTCTCTCTGTCTCTCTCTCTGTCTCTCTCTCTCTCTCTCTCACACACACACACACACACACACACACCCTTTCCCCATTTGGTTGGAATAGAAGATTTGTTCAGCACAGGTCTACATGGTTAGGAGACTGGTTATATAATGGGGGATTGAGTAAATAAGTAAGATGACCAGGTTTCTCATTGTAAAAGAAAGAAGTAAAGAAGTTACATATTTGTGGGGAAAAAGAGGGAAGGCAAAAATAAACCTGTGGTGTTGAATTTGGATTGGAGGTATATATGTGAACTCCTGGTTTTAGGATGATTGATCAGTAATTAGATAGATATAGGCATGTAGATTTATGTGTGCATATGTACGCATGCATAGGTGTGCATGTAGAAAATATATCATTTTGCCCTGTCAGCTGGGAGAGCTTAGGAGTAGTGACATCTCTGTAGCAATGAACACTATTACCACCTAGATTTTGTTTTCTAAATACTATTCTCTACCATAATGAACCAAGAATCTTTGGGGAAATAGGTGGTTCTAGAATTAGAGAGGAATGGTGTTAGAATCTAAGGAACTGTTCACAAAACCTAGATTTTGTTTTCTAAATACTATTCTCTACCATAATGAACCAAGAATCTTTGGCGAAATAGGTGGTTCTAGAATTAGAGAGGAATGGTGTTAGAATCTAAGGAACTGTTCACAAAAAATTGCATCAAAAGGACACAGGAAATAGTTAGACAAGAGTCCCACTTGCCAAATTTGGTGTCCCAAATTTGAGATTTAAAGTAAAGCAAGGTAATAGCAAATTATACGTCATTGAATAAAATAAGAATCTAAGAATTCATACTAACATACCTAAAATAACTAATATACCTAAAAAAATCCCCTAAATAAATAAAAAAGAATGGAAATATATGCTTTACAGTGGAATATCAATGAATAAATATAAAATGAAGGATAAGATTTGAAAATCACTGTTTGGAAATTATCATAGTAATAATTGTTCCTGCTGAGTAACAATGGACATTAAAACGAAGGGGTAAACTCTATGAAGAAACATATATTTTCTCTTCACAAAATAGTTATCAATTTCTTATTAGTTAATAAGTACAAAATATTTTTTATAACTCTGATCAGCTTTATAGCGATATACACTTATTCTACAATTCACCACTTTAATGTGTACAATGGAGTGGTTTTTAGTGTAGTCACAGATCCCTTCAACCATCACCGCAGTCAATTTCAGGAAAATTTTCATTACCATGCCCCACCAGAAAAACAAAACAAAACAAAACCCAACCCAACCCTGTAGGCTTAAGCTCCCACTCCCCTATCCTCCCATCTTCCTCTTCCAACCCCTAGCTGTAAGCAACCACTTATCTGCTTCCTGTCACTATAGCTTTCCCTTTAAACTTTCAAATGAATGGAATCATATAATATGTGATTGTTTTGATCGTGTGATTGGCTTCATTCCATTAGCATAAGTTTTTCAAGATACATTCATACTGCAGCATGTATTAATACTTCATTCATTGGCTGGGCAGTTTCCTCAGTTGGTTAGAGCATGGTGTTGCAACACCAAGGTCAAGGGTGCAGATCCCCATACTGGTCAGCCATAAAAAACAAACAAACAAGCAAAAAACTTCATTCATTTTTATGGCCAAATAATTTTCCATTGTATAAATACAGCCCATTTGTTTTATTTATTCATCTGTTGATGGATATTTGGTTTCTTCCTGCCTTTTACCTCTTATGAATACTTATCTCACTTTTTTGACTACTCTAGCCATGCTAGAATGGGTATAAACTGTTATCTTATTCTGGTTTTCATTTCCATCTTTCTGATGGCAAATTATGTCAAGCATCTTTTTATGTGCTTTTGACTATTTCTATATCTTCCTTGAGAAAATGTCTATTCAGATCCATTGCCTATTTTTAATTGGGTGTTTTGAATTTGAATTTTAATTTTTCTATGCATTCTGATTACAAGTCCCTTAGCAGATATACTTGTACATTTTCAATTATTCTTCCATTCTCTGAGCTGTGATTTCAGTGTACTTAAAATTTTTACTTTTAGTTGTGGTAAAGTACACATAACGTAAAACTTCAAATCTTATTCATTCATTCAATGATTGAAACTTGAGATGCTTGCACCTTGATTATTAGGAATAATGTGGCTACTGGCATGGGTGTACAAAAAAAATCTGTTAGAGTCCCTGCTTTCAATTCTTTGGAGTATGTGCCCAGAAGAGGAATTGCTGGATCATGTGGTAACTGTTTTTAAATTTTTTAAGGAACTTTCATACATTTTTCCATAGCAGCTACACCATTTTCCATTCCCATCAACAGTGCACACAAGTTTCACTTTCTTGATGGTCTCCTTCAAAGTACAAAAGTTATTTCTTTTTATGATGTCCAAATTATGTATTTTTTCTTCTGTTTTGGTGTCATATCTAAGAATTCTTTGTCAAATCCAAGGTCATAAATAAGTTCACCTGTATTCTTTTATGAGTATTATAACTTTACCTCTTATGTTTATGTATTTGATTTATCTTGGTAAGTTTTTGTATATGGTGTGATATAAGGGTCCAATTTCATTCTTTTACATGTGGCTATACAGTTGTACCAGCACCAGTTTTTGAAAAAGACTGTTCATTTCTTATCTATGGCACTATGTTAGAAAATCTGGTTTTATGTCTAAAATCTTAATTTTATGCTATTGATAAAATTAAGATTTTAGACATAAAACCTCTTACCTTTCTCTCTTCTCTCTCATCTCTACCTTCTCTCCTCTCTTTCATATGTCTATCCCTTTGTCAGTACCGTAATGTTTGTATAGACTGAAATGTTCCACCAAAGTTCTTATGGTGAAATCTTAAACCCCAGTTTGAGTACTTGGAGATAGGAGATTTGGGTGGTAATTAGATTTACATGTGGCCATGAGTGTGAAGCACCCACAATGAAATTAACGCCCATATATAATAAGGAAGATGAATGAGATCACTTGTGCCCTCTCTGCAAGTGGGCACCAATGGTAATTAGATTTACATGTGGCCATGAGTGTGAAGCACCCACAATGAAATTAATGCCCATATATAATAAGGAAGATGAATGAGATCACTTGTGCCCTCTCTGCAAGTGGGCACCAAGTAAAGGCCATGCGAGGACTTACCCAGGAAGAAAGGCCTCACCAAGTACCAGACAATGGTGGCAGCCCTATCTCAGACTTCCAGAGTCCAGAATTGTGAACAATAAAAATTTGTTGTTTGGAATTCCCAGCCCATTGTGTTCTGTTATGACAGCCCAAATTACGTAAGACACTTAAGCAGTAAGTTTTTAAACAAGAAAATCTGAGTCCTCCTACTTTGTTCCTTTTCAAGACTGCCTTGGCTATTGTGTTTTTTTGCCCTTTCATACATATTTTAGAAACACCTTGCCAATTTCTACAAAGAAGTCAGCTGCGAATCTGATAGGGACTGCATCAAATCTGTATGCAGAGTTTAAAAAATGAATCATTTTAGGGAGTGTTGCCATCTCACCCAGGTCAGGTCTTCTGTTGCATGAACATGGGATGTTTCCCCATTTATTTAGATATTTATTAATTTCATACAATAATGTTTTATACTTTTCAGAGTATTTGTTTTGTTGAAATTTATAGAATTTTACTGCAGTGTGTTTTCACATGACTTTTAAACTATTTTTTAAAATTTAAAACCTTTCTGTATTTATAAAGTAATAGAGGTTCATTCCAGTGTGCATTCATACATATCTTTATCAATATATGGACCTACTGAAGGCTATTCCACAGTTCTTACATTTAGCAATTTATTCAGTATGAATTTTTTCTATACTTTCTAAAACAACTGTAAACACTGAGAGCTTTACCACATTTTTTTCATTTATAGGGTTTCTCTCCAGTATGAGTCCTTTCATGTATTCAAAATGAACTAGAATAGTCAAAGGCTTTTCCACATATCTTATGATTATAAGGTCCCTCTCCAGTGTGCAGTCTCATGTGTCTTTGAGTGCTTGCAAGCGAAATGAAGGCTTTCCCACATTCCTTATATTCACAGTGGTTTTTTGTTTTTGTTTTTTCATTGTGATACTTTAATGTATTTATAATGAACTGGAGAAGACAAAGCCTTTCCCACATATCTTACATTTACAAGATCTATCTCCAGTATGCACTATCATGTGTCTTTGAACACTTGCAAATAAAGGTATTCACACATTCCTTACATTTATAGGGTTTCTGTCCAGTGTGACTTCTTTCATGTTTTTGAGCTGAATGAGAAAAACTAAAGGCTTTCCCACATTCCTTATACCCATAAGTTTTCTCTCTAGTGTGAGTTCTTTCATGTATTGAAACAGAACTGGGGACACTAAAGGCTTTATCACGTTGCTTACATTCACAGGGCTTTTCTCCACTGTGAGCTTTTTTATGAACTTGAAAAGAATGGGGGCAACCAAAGACTTTCCCACATATCTTACATTCATAGGGTTTTTCTCCAGTAGGAGTTCTTTCATGTCTTCAAATGGCACTGAGACAACTAAAGGCTTTACCCTATTCCTTAGATTCATAGCATTTCTATACAGTGTGAAATCTTGTCTTTGAAATGTACTGGACCAACTGAAGGCCTTACCACATCATTTACATTCACCGAGATTTTCTCCATTGTGAGCCCTTTCATGCATTCGTAATGAACTGGAGCAGACAAAGGCTTCCCCACATACCATACATTTATAAGGTCCATCTCCCACATGTGTTATCATGCATCTTCAAACACTTGCAAGGAAATGAATGCTTTCCCACCTTCCTTACAATCATTGGATTTCTCTTCATTGCGAATCGTTTCATTAATTTGACTGGAGTGGAGATAGCTGAAGGCTTTCCCACATTGCTTATGTTTATATTTTATATTATTACATTTTTATTGCTCATAACAAAATACCTGGAACTAAGTAATTTGTAAGAAGAAAAAAATTTATTGCTTATGGTTTCAGAGGCTGGGAAGTCCAAAGTCCAGGGAATGCATCTGGTGAGCATCTGTCTTCCTTGGTGGTGGCTTCAGTGATACAGGGTATCAAATTGCGAGATGGTAGAAGCAGAGGGAGAGACATAGCTCCTCATGTGCTCTCCTTTTAAAGCCCTCAGAACAATGCCCATGACCACCATTAAACCATCAATTTGATCCCCTCTTCCAGGCCCCACCTTTCAATCACCATAAAAGGATTTCCCATTCTCAGCAGTTACAGTGGGGATTAAGTTTTGGGGGGGAAATTCAATCCAAGGCATATGGATTCTTTCCATATTCCTGACTCTCACATAATTTGAGCCCAGTGTGAAGGGATGAATGACACATGAAAACTTTTTCACCCAAATTACATTCACATGGTTTTAGTCCAGAAGAATTTTTCTCCATCACATTAAGGTTTGGAAGCTGGCTGACAGCTTGCCCACACAACTTTCTTTAACTTCACAGACTTTCTCTGTGATATGATTACATCTTATTCTCCTTGAAAAAAAAAGGACTAGTTTTGGAGGCTGGGAAGTCCACAGTCTGGGGAAAACATCAGGTGAGGTGACTCTACAGCAATGCAGGATGTCACATGGTGAGAATGGAGGAGCAGAGAGCTCTGCAGTTATTTTTGTACTAATCTTCAATGTTATGGTCTTCCTATTTTTTTCCTATAGAAGCCAAGTTTGTAAAGATTTCCTCATAACATCTTTGTAGAGTTTTTTCTGGGAATAATCCAACATGGGCCACTCGTCCAGGGTGAAGTTGACAGTCACATCCCCAAATGCCACTGAGTCCATTTCCTGGCTTCTGTGTGTCCTGGTGTCCTCACTACAGCTCTTCAGGCCAGTGCAGGTCACGGCAAGACAGAGGCTGCAGCAGAGCCATTTGAGTCTTTAGAGGCAGGTCACACACTGACATGTGCCAGAATAAAGAGCAACATCCATGTACCTTTGTGGAGCCCAAAATAACTTTTAAGTTTACAGTGTAGAAACTTTACAGAAACCATGTTAATCTGAAGATAAAAGTTAACATCACCAGCCATAGGAGAAATCAGCATCACGTGTCTATGATATGATGTGCTGAGAACACATGAGCTGTTTGGTGATATTTCTGACAAAAATACATGGTCTGCAAATATCTGTGAGAAAACATCACACCAACCTGAACTGAGGGACACTGTACAAAGTAATTGGTTTTGTTTTAAAATTTTTGTTCATAAGAAACTGCCAAACTGTCTCCCAAAGTGGCTGTTTCTTACAACTTTTAATACTTTTTATTTTTAAATAAAACATTAGAAACAAGAAGATAAGTAGACAAATACATTATAACAATATGAGAAGTATTATGACATAGACATACAAGAGGCCACATGGCAGTGGGCATCTGCTATAGATAAACAATCAGGAAAAGGAGGAAGAAACAGCATTCACCTGAGTTCCGGGAGATAAAGAGATAGGAGCCATGAAAAGAGTAGAAGAGCCTCCCAGGCAGAAGGCACAGCATATGTGAAGAGCCTGAGCCAGGAGGGAGTTTAGCATATTTGAGGAAGTGAAGTATATAGCATAGCTGGAGCCAGGACAAAACTGAAATTGGAGAGAAAGGTAAATCAATGCATACAGCACAGTTCGTTGAGTCCTCTAGCAGACACTGCAAGGTCAGACAGCGTGGGACCTCACCAACAATCACACCATTTCTTGGCGTTTTCCCATTCTGTATTTTGCTTTCCCCATACCCTTACTATTTTTTCCTGGGAATCATTCTCTAATAAACCATTTACACCTGAATCCTTGGCTCAAAATCAGCTTTCAAAAGACTAACAAATAAAGTTACTAGTCTACTGTCTAAAAATGTAGAGAAAAACCAAGAACGCAATATTGTTTTAAGGTATTATTAAGTGTCAGAGAGCATTGCATGATCAATGAATCACAGACTTCTTAACTTGAAGTCCATAGTGGCTGATTAAAGTCATAGAGTCATACAACTTTACAGCTGAGAGAAGCACCTTTGAAACCACCTAATGCAGGCTTCTCATTTTACCACTAAACTGAAGCTCAAGCAATTTGGGAATTCCTATCAAGAGCTTGTCAGAAAGGTCATACTTTATGACCCTGTAATCCTCTTTTTATGTAATATAGCCTAGGTAAGTAGTCATAAACTCAGAGATTTATGTATGGAGATTTTCATCTGACTATTATATAGAATAGTAAAAGTTTGGAAGCCATCTAAATGTCCAAAGCATGAGGAAGGGTAAACACATTACAGAATATGTATTGGCGTGTTTATTCATATAATAAAAAGGGTACTTTAAAAGAATATTTAAGAGATGTCAGGGCTCACAAGTAGAAATGGAAAATAACGGTGTGAACAGGCACATTCATTAGGAAAAAAGAATTTAAGAAATATATCAAAATATTAATGTGTTTATTCATATAATAAAAAGGGTACTTTAAAAGGATATTTAAGAGATGTCAAAAGGCTCACAAGTAGAAATGGAAAAAAACGGTGTGAACAGGCACATTCATTAGGAAAAAAGAATTTAAGAAATATATCAAAATATTAATAGTGATTATCTATGGGTGAACGATTTATATTTTCTTTTATACCATTATACATTTTCAAAACTTTTCAAAGTAAGCATATATTATTCTTATCAGCATTTATTTGCTTTTCTTTTTATTTTTAAGAAATGTGAATTGAGTCTTACAGAATTAAAATGATGTGTTTCAAGGTCAAATAGACACATCACGCAGAGCTGGAACTAGAGTTTGAGAATCCCAATTCTTAATCTTGGTCTCTATTCCTTCGTAATATAACAATAGAAGTTTTTTATTGAACCAGATCACTTTAAGAGTGAATTGACTGAATATTATTTAGTAACTTGATGGCATAGGCAGGGCTAGCGTTAATAATCTCATCTTTTAGGTCCTCCCTTTCTGGCTTTCTCCATCTTTCCCTCTCCTTTTGCTTTCGCTTTCTCTCTTATTTCTTGCCTCAGTCCCTTCCACAGGTCTTCTATACCAAACTGCTTTGTGAAGCAGAGTATTTTTTTTTAAAGGCCTATCATTACTTTTTTACCTAAGAGATTATTTGTAGTCTTTTTGGAAAAGGAATAGAACTTTTAGAGAGCCTGTCTTACTCAAGTAAATATCCATTGCGTGGCAGAAATGTGAAGAAGACACTATGTGGTCATCTCTACTGAAGTATTTTTTGAAGTTTTTCCTTGGAAGGAGGTAAATATACCCCTATGTGTATATATATATATATATGTGAATATATTTGTGAACATATATACACACACATAGGGGTCAAGAAGCTAATGGGAGGAACTTAAAAATTTCTGATGGATTATGATTATTATGATTATATCAAGTTTTCACATAACATTGTAGGTCTCAGAGTAAAAATACAAATGGAGGTCCACTAACATGTCTTAATAGTAAAGGTTGCAAATTATGACAATACTTTGCACACCGTGGCAAGTATACTTTTAGAGTGACTAGAAGAACAGGTGGGAATTTATTTTTGTGTTTTGTTAATTTTCTACATGGATTTTTTTCGATGTTGTTTGTTCTTACTGTTGTGCACTGAGAGTCTCTAAAATAGTCTAGATTTCAATCCATTGTAGATCATGTGAATTACAAATATACTTGTGTGTACTCATTTCAAATTAATATGTCTTCTTGCTGAATTGATCCTTTTCTCATTATGCAACATCCCCGTTTTTCTCTAATATTTTTTTCTCTGATAGCTACTTCATCAGTTGTTTATATAGCCACTCTTATGTTTTTTGATTAATATTTGCATGGTATATATCCTTCCATCCTTTTACTTTAACCTCTCTGTGTCATTTAATTTGAAGCATCTTTCTTGTAAACAGCATGCAGTTCAATCTTTTTGTTTAATCCACTATGTCAGTCTTTGCTTTTTTTTTTTTGTCTTTTGTCTTTTTCCGTGTCCGGCAACGGATCACAACCCTCAGTGTTGCCCCCGTACTGGACCGGGGACCGGCAACGGGATCGCAACCGTCGGGGTCGCTCCCGCGCCTCGCTCAGCCAGTGAGCGGGAACCGGTCCGTATGTGGGATCCGAACCCTCGGGCGGGAGCGCCGCCGCACTTCCCAAGCGGCGCACTTATCCAGTGCGCCACCGGGCCGGCCCTGGTCTTTGCTTTTTGATTGGTGTATTTAGACAAATTGCATTTAATTTTTGATATGCTAGACAAGTTTGATTTGAACTTTTAAAATGATTTTATCTTGATTCTTTAGAGTATTTTTGAGTGTATTTATTTGTATAGATTTTGTTGTGGTTGCTGAGGATATTACAATATATAAGGGTACTTTAAAGACTTCATGAAAAGTTTCATATCATCTTTAATTCATATGTTACTTATCATAGTCTAGTTATATAACATTTTACCACTTTGAGTAAATTTTGGAAACCTTACTTTCATTTAGGACCCTTTAATTTCCCCACTTTTAAATATCATTGTCTCAAGTATCAAAGGATATTATATATTTTACTACAATCACCAAACTTAATTTATAAAACTCATGAGGAAAATGATAGTTCCTTGCCATTTCATTGTTCCTTCTTCCTTCCTAATGCTCCAAGACCGTTTCAGGTCTGAGTTACCTTGGGTGGGGTGAGGGAATATAAGAAACCCTGATATGATGTCATTTCTCTAGTCCTGAGGTCCTAAACCAGTTCACCTTTTTCTGACAACCTTTCAGAGATCTCTTTTGGTTGACTCTTGCAATATTTTCAGGATTTATAGTTGAACTTAGCAGGGAGGATTAGGGCAAAAAGTGCCTTGGTGTCTATATACACGAGAGTACTTCAAAAAATTCATGGAAAGATTCATATTATCTTTTAATTCTATTTTCCACAAACTTTTTGAGGTACCTTTCATGAATACACATACACACACATGTATATCTACACACTCACACACGCATGTACACATAAGAAGTCATTTTACAAACAGAAGTAAAAATCAAGGGATACTGAAAATCAGCTATATTAAAACATTTAATAAGAATTTTAAAAGAGCAAACACAAATTTTTATTACATTTTTTTCTGTACTTACAGTGACACATATCCAAAGTAAGCATACCTCTGGATGTAACTAACTCTTCTCTACTGTCACTCATGACCCTGGAATATATCTTATAAATATTGATTACCAATTTCAAGTACATTTCTAATGAGTATTAGCTTATCATTACTTCTGCTTCTTGTTCTTACACTCACATCATTAAAATAAAATAGTTGACAGTTATTCTGCAATTTTTGACATCTCCTAAATTTGTGGCACAGAACACACCATGTTTCTCTCTGTAATTGGAAAACATTTTAAATTATAGATATATAAACATAATTTAGAATGATTGAACCACTTAATTATTTTATTTCTACATTAACTATTTCCTGGTACTCTGTTTGTATACTTACCTGCCTTCAGCACGTGTCTGCTTACAAACTGCATGAACTACGCTTTGGCATACAGACATTATTAAAGATGGAGAATGCTGTCCCATTTTCTTTTAGCCAAATGGGATGATCCAAGTTTTTGTCACAAAATATTGTCTGTTTGTATACTTACCTGCCTTCAGCACGTGTCTGCTTACAAACTGCATGAACTACCCTTTGGCATACAGACATTATTAAAGATGAAGAATGCTGTCCCATTTTCTTTTAGCCAAATGGGATGATCCAAGTTTTTGTCACAAAATATTGCAAGATGTTCTTCCTGTTGAATGACTATCTGGATGGTAATAAAATATTTTTCTTTTTTCTTCGTTAGAAGAATATATAATTCACACATCCATTATTGAGTTTTAGAAAATTTACTCAGAATATAATCATTTAAAGGCACACAATCTGAAATTTCATTTATATGGTCAACTTCACCATTTTTTATTGTCTAGACTCAGTGCTACTATATGCCTTTTTGCATTCATATTCTGATCCGTCTAATAACAGTGAAATGTCTTCTGACAATTTTCTTTGCCTTTGAGAGTGGGGGAAATAATAAATTGTGAATTTGAGCTGCACAAAAGCAGACTGCAAATATGGTGCTTCTGGTCTTCTTTTATAGTTTCTTGAAACCTGATGCAGTACCTTAGCCTGTGCAAGAAGGACACAGAAAGATTTTGCATTAGTAACTATTTTACTGTTGTGTTATTCTTCTAAGGGACTACACCATTCTGTTTCCTTATTATTTTAGTTTATTTTTAACACAGTTGGGCATAACTTATAAGTACAGATTAATTAGCAATGGTAATGATTAATAGTAATGATTAGTGGTTTAAATAGTAAATAAGATGATGAAATAGAACAATGTTTCAAGATATAAAAAATCAATAAGATTCCATAATATATCTTAGATTTATACAAGGTGCAATGAATTTTTATGGTAATTGAAAGGTGGAATTAATTTTATTCTATTAAAAAATAAGTATTTTTTTCTTCCAAAGACCTCTAAGAAAGAATAAAATAGATGAAATATATATCCTTACAGACAGTAAAAACTGCTTTAAAAAAGGAACAGAAAAATTAAATTGAGCCTAATGGATCTTGATGTTATTGGGAGGGTTAATGGAGATACGATTTAACTGATTAGCAGTTACAGAACAGGTTACAAAGGATTCCAACAGGAAAACTTACCATGAGAAATGGGGGTCTGTAAATGATGATCTAGATTTGAGTCTGAATTATGGTTTAGAGTAATAGTCTTCAATTATTTTTGTAAAGTTTGAAAAACTACATTTTGAAATTGTCATATGTATTTTGAAATCATATGTTTAAATAGTTTCAAATGATGTAATTTGGGGGACATTGAAAATATTGATATTTTCAGATAAAACTGTTGCATCATTCTTCAGTTCTAACCAATAGAATATAAATAACACAGTTGTTTTATTCCTACATTATCTTTTTAGAATTATGGAAAATTGGGAAGGAATTTTCCATGCAATTCCTCACAAAATTTCGTTTTAATGTTATGCCTAAAGATCTTTTATCAATCGCCCTTTTACTTCTCTGCTACTATATGTGTCCATATAAATACATTTATTTTGATAATAGTTACCATTGTCTATTCTTTCTTTCTTTCTCTATAGTTTAAATCTACATGAATTATTGCTAATAATCAATTGATTAAAAGTAACATAAATATACTGCACATTTTCACAAACATAAAAATAAAATTAAAATTTTGTCATGATGATTCTTTTAATGATATGGAAGGATTTGGGATTTATATTACCTTGATTAAAATTATAGTGAAATACTTCTCAGTGGGAAAGGAGAGTTTCAATTCATGCACTTTCCAAAATATGCCCTGAGAATAGTAAATACTTCTATTTGTTTGGAACATAAAAGAAAGAGTGATCATCTGTAAGCAGAACCCTGATGAAATCAGAGCTGTGCTTTCTAAAGTTGATTGAATAAATATAATAAAGTGTCTGATGTTACATCCTTAAAACCAATCACCTTCTGTAGAGGAACTAATATTTGCTTGTGATTCAATTTATATTTTTGACATGGAGAACTACAATAAACCAAAGTTTATAGCTGAATATTGCATAGTAGCTATCTCAAGAAATTGGAAGATCTGCCTTAAATTTATACTCTATATTAATGGGCCAAAAAACATTATGTGAAATATGGGCAATAGAAATTACCTGAAATATGGAAATAGTTAACTTCAGTTATAGTTATATTCACAATGATTCATATATTTCTTCCATTTCCACATTATGATTTTTAATAATATGATTATTTAATATGTTACTAATTCCCTGTTTAGATTAAAAATTGGTTATTTTTTTTACTAAAAATACAGATTTAAAAAGTTGATTCCTGTGACTATCTTCATGACTTCCACCAAACAGAGAAACAGAAAAATCAGGTGCCAGCTATGTCTAAATGATTTTTAATAGAGATGTTTATGTTTCTTAATCTACTAAATTTGTTGGGTATTCAGTCTGTTTTGTTAGAACTCACTTTCTCTTATCTAAGGTATTGAGTTTTCATTTAAAATGAAATTTGTTTGCTGTGATATTAAATTTTATTTGTCTAAGTGGAAATCTAAAGTAAACGTTTGTGTGCCTAATTTTTTACGTCTTCTTTACTATATACACTGATGTTAAAATTCCAGAATTGAATTATATGTTACAGTTTTAAATGTATTATTTTTACTAACTGAATGCCACAATCTCTATGTTAGGCAGAATAAAGGTTCTAACCCCTGGAACGTGTGAATAAATTACCGTGCACGACAAAAGGGACTTTGCTGATGTGATTAAGAATACAAATTTATAGATGGAGAAATTACCCTGGATTCTTTAGGTGGGCCTATAGTGAATTAAACATAGTGTGTGTATTAATTTTCTGGGCTGCAGTAACAAAGTATCACAAACTGGGTGACATAAACAATGGATTTTTATTGTCTAGCAGAGCTGGCTCCTTCTGAGGGCCATGGGGGACAGTCTTTTCCATGTCTCTTCTCTACCTTTTGGTAGTTTCAGAAGTTCCTTTGCTTGTAGATGGCATTTTCTCTGTGTTTTCATATCATCTTTGTCATGTGTCTGTCTCAGTGTCTAAATTTCCAATTTTTATAGGGAAAAAAGTCATATTGGATTAGAACCCACCCTAATGACTCCATTTTACCTTGATTACCTCTATAAAGACCTTATCAGCAAATGCGGTCACATTCTGAGTTACTGGGGGTTAGGACTCCTAAATACCTTTTTAGGAGGAACCCAGTTCAATCCATAACAGCCTGTGTTACATATTTTTATTGCTCTCGTTCCTAAATTAGGAGATAAATCTGATTCAAGTAGGCATGTCATGCCTCATACTGTTCTACGTGTGAACCCAGATGGTCAAAATCTGTATTCTGTGAATTAGGCTGCAGAGAAATGAGAGCTGAAAAAATGGTGGAAGATGAAAATTTCTTCCAGATATGCCAGAAAACCAAAATCATTGTTCAAGAATTGGCACACAAGCCTGCTCATTACCTCTGATTCAAGAAACAGTTTGTGGTCAAAACAGCCTTGCCAAAATCCTGTAGATTGTTCTATAAATGTGCTAAAGAATGAGGATGGCTGACTTTTAATGAAAAGAATGAAATGTTGTAGCAGGTTTTTCTTGTTCTTTTGTTTTTTGGGCTTTTTTTTTTTAAACTGACTCTTCTAATAGAAGGGTGCTGAAGTTTATTTTTTTATTTTTATTTTTTAATTTAATTTTGCTTTAATATAGCACTGATTTAGTCTCTTTATCAGGGAAATAACCATTAACATTTAAATTATGAAATTAAAATATGAAGTCCTACATGGCAATATCCCCCTGATAGGGGATAGATTTTTTTCTTTTTTTCCTTTTTGTCTTTTTTCGTGTCCGGCAACGGACCGCAACCCTCAGTNAGTCCCTTCCACAGGTCTTCTATACCAAACTGCTTTGTGAAGCAGAGTATTTTTTTTTAAAGGCCTATCATTACTTTTTTACCTAAGAGATTATTTGTAGTCTTTTTGGAAAAGGAATAGAACTTTTAGAGAGCCTGTCTTACTCAAGTAAATATCCATTGCGTGGCAGAAATGTGAAGAAGACACTATGTGGTCATCTCTACTGAAGTATTTTTTGAAGTTTTTCCTTGGAAGGAGGTAAATATACCCCTATGTGTATATATATATATATATATATGTGAATATATTTGTGAACATATATACACACACATAGGGGTCAAGAAGCTAATGGGAGGAACTTAAAAATTTCTGATGGATTATGATTATTATGATCATATCAAGTTTTCATATAACATTGTAGGTCTCAGAGTAAAAATACAAATGGAGGTCCACTAACATGTCTTAATAGTAAAGGTTGCAAATTATGACAATACTTTGCACACCATGGCAAGTACACTTTTAGAGTGACTAGAAGAACAGGTGGGAATTTAGCGTTCTTGTGCCCGTGCGAAGAGAGCTAGCCCATAGAGTTGCCTCCTCACCCCATGTCATCCTGACTGCAGCCTCAGTGCCCACTGGGAAGGATCTCATGCACAGAGCAGATAGTGCACACCAGGTCCTGTATTTAAGTTCCCCCCCCCCAACCACTCTTCACTGGCCCTTTAATTGGTCTAGGGATTTGAATATGCATGCCAGGAGCTGCTTTTCAGAGGATGGACTCAGAGAGGAGACTCAAGGAGACCTTACAAGTTCGGGCTGTTTGGAAAGTGATTTCTGGTCCTAGGTATTCAGACCATGGCCTTTTCTTCTTGGCCCTATTGAACTGCTTGATCTGTGGGTGGTAAGTGGCCAGAAGAGGGCCAGTCTGGGGTTATTATGAATAAAGTTGCTGTGGACATGAATGCACAGGTTTTTGTGGGAGCATAAGATTTCATTCCTCTGGAATAAATGCCCAAGAGTGCAGTTTCTGGGTTACGTGATAATCACAGGTTTAGTTGTACAAGAAACTGCCACAGTATTTTCAGAGTGGCTGTGCGATTTTACACTCTCACAAGTGATGTATGATTGATCCAGTTTCTCCACATCCTCATCAGCATTTGGTGTTGTCATTATTTATTTTAGCCATCCTGGTAGGTATGGCTCATTGATCGTGGTATCTTATTATGGTTTTAGTTTGCATTTTGCTAATGATTAATGATAGTGAACACCTTTTTGTGTGTATATTTGCCATCTCTATATCCTCTGATGAAAGGTCATTTTTGTGTTTTGTTAATTTTCTACATGGATTTTTTTCGATGTTGTTTGTTCTTACTGTTGTGTTTTGAGAGTCTCTAAAATAGTCTAGATTTCAATCCATTGTAGATCATGTGAATTACAAATATACTTGTGTGTACTCATTTCAAATTAATATGTCTTCTTGCTGAATTGATCCTTTTCTCATTATGCAACATCCCCGTTTTTCTCTAATATTTTTTTCTCTGATAGCTACTTCATCAGTTGTTTATATAGCCACTCTTATGTTTTTTGATTAATATTTGCATGGTATATATCCTTCCATCCTTTTACTTTAACCTCTCTGTGTCATTTAATTTGAAGCATCTTTCTTGTAAACAGCATGCAGTTCAATCTTTTTGTTTAATCCACTATGTCAGTCTTTGCTTTTTTTTTTTTGTCTTTTGTCTTTTTCCGTGTCCGGCAACGGATCACAACCCTCAGTGTTGCCCCCGTACTGGACCGGGGACCGGCAACGGGATCGCAACCGTCGGGGTCGCTCCCGCGCCTCGCTCAGCCAGTGAGCGGGAACCGGTCCGT
>NW_007732817.1:120647-124218 GCF_000696425.1 Galeopterus variegatus
GTCTTTTTTCGTGTCCGGCAACGGACCGCAACCCTCAGTGTTGCACCCATACCGGACCGGGACCGGCAACGGGATCGCAACCCTCGGTGCTGCACCCGCTCCTCGCTCAGCCAGTGAGCGGGAACCGGTCTGTATGTGGGATCCGAACCCTCGGTGGGAGCGCTGCCATGCTCCCAAGCGGCGCACTGTAGCAGTGCACCACCGGGCCGCCCGGGGATAGTTTTTATTCTTATCTATGACAGGTTCAAGTAAAATTTAGCTTTTCCTTTTCAGAATTTTATGACTGCTTCAGTATATTTCTTTCATTGTTATTGGTCTTTCTAAAATTAAATGTGTCTGATTTATTTTGTGTGTAGAGTAAAACTGAACTGCTCGAAGATTAATGCCTGAAATCCTGAGTACTCATCTCATCTCCAATTTAACTATGGCAAATTCTTTAATTATTTGAATCATCAACAGAATAACAATAATAACACCGCTGAGAATGAAAAAGGTAATGATTCCATTTACATAGTTATATTAAATAGTTTTTTCATTCAACAATTGATTTCCAACAGTGATAGCTTAAAAAGTTTGAATTAAATTTGTTGGTATATATTTGTTTTTATAATGAAAAATTCTTATTAGGCTGGATTCTTTTTAAAAAATATGTCAGATAGAACTATAATTGCTGCCAACTTTGATAAGTTGTATGATGTGTCAGTTGGGCTCTTTAGAAAGAACACGGTGAGATAGTCACACAGACAGTTTATTGGGAAAACACTTATGAAATATAAAAGAGAGCAGAATTCAGAATGATTCAAAACTGATAGCTGTAAAAGAAAAAAAGGAAAGAAGCAAGACTGCACAGGAAGAACCTCCTGCCATTATGCACATTGAACAGTCTTGGCCAACCCATCCTGGAGACCCAAAGTGGATTATGCATTAGAGCCGTCTGATGTAGGGCAGGAATGAACAAGCCCTGGTACATACACTATACCCAGTCATTGGCTTGGCTTCAAAGGTGAGGTGGATTCTGAAGCTCTGCACATAGAGTTTCTCAGCAGACAGCACTCCTTGCAGCTGAATAGCAAGTCTTTTCTTGATGGAAGATTGCATTGTTATACTACCATGGATACCCCTGCCCATGTTCAATGCCACATAAGACAACTTCTCTATAAATGTTTAGCATGCAGCTTCTCTATGATTGAGATACCCACCATACAAATATTCAATCTTATGCTTCAGCCCCCTTGATCAAACACATTCAAAATATGGTCATACAAATATAACCAGCTTCTGTTAATACATGCTGATTAATTCTTTTGTAGGATAATATTCCATTGTATGGACATAACTAAGATTGTTATCCATTTATTAGTTGATGAGTATTTACTTTGTTTCTATTTGGGGGTTATTATGAATAATGCTGTCATGAACAATCATGTACAATTTTTTTGTGTGTGAAAGTATGTTTTCATCTGTCTTGGATACATACCTAGGAGTGAAATTGTTGGGTCATTGGTAGTTCTATGTTTAGTATTTTGATGAACTGCCATGCCATTTTCCAAAGTGGCCAAACATTTTATATTTCCATTAGCAATGTATGAGGGTGTCTAAATTTTCTACTTCCTCACCAACTAATCTTTTTATATGTCTTTTTTATTGTAGCCATCCCAGTGGGTGTAAGGTAGAATCATATTATGATTTGGATTTGCAATCTAGTAATGACTAATGATGTGAAGCATCTTTTCATGTGTTTAATGGCCATTTGAATAACTTTTTTAAGGAGAGTATCTATTCAGATGATTTGCCCACTGTTTAGTTGGACCATTTGACTTTATGTAAGAGTTTCTTATATATTCTAGATACTGGATACTTATCAGATATATGATTTGCAAACATGTTATCCTTACGCCATTATCATGCTGTCTATAGTAAGTTTTGAAGTTTTGAAATCAGAACGTGAGTCTTTCGACTTTGTTCTTTTTATTTATTTTTTTCCAAAATTGTTTTGGTTATTCTCAAGCCCTGGTATGTCCTAATGAATTTTAATATCAAATTACTAGTTTCTGGAAAAGAAAAAAAAGACAGCTGGAATTAAAAAAAATATATATATATTTGATTGTACATATCTATGGAGGATGGCATTGAATATCAATACCTGTACAGGATATGTGATGCTCAAATCAGGATAATTAGTATACTCAAAATTATACAATGATGTAAGCGATTTTCATAGTCCTTGGCCAATTCCTCCCTCCCACACCCCCTTTCCCACTTCTGGTAATGTCTGTTCTCTTCATTTGAAAGTTCGATGTATTAATGTGATTGTCATATGTTTATTTATTTATTTATTATTTTTTCAGCTTCCACTTAAGAGTGAGGACATGCGGTATTTCTTTTTCTGTGCCTGGAAGTTTGAATTTTGATAGGGGTTAAGTCTTCCAACCCATAAATAGAGGTTGTCATTAAATGTATTTGAATTTTATGCAATTTCTTTTACCAACATCTTTTAGTTTTCAGTGTAAAAGTCTTCTTTTTAAAAATTTTATTGTAAATGAATTGTTTTCTTAATTTTAATTTGAATATTTTGTTGCTAGTGTATAGAAATAAAATTAATTTTTGTATATTGTTTTATCCTGCTACATGAATGAATTAGTTTTTCTATTAGGAATCCTATTAGTAGCATCCTTAGATTTTTCTATATACCAGGTCATGCCATGCTCAAATCAAAATAGTTTTACTTTTTNAGCTTCCACTTAAGAGTGAGGACATGCGGTATTTCTTTTTCTGTGCCTGGAAGTTTGAATTTTGATAGGGGTTAAGTCTTCCAACCCATAAATAGAGGTTGTCATTACATGTATTTGAATTTTATGCAATTTCTTTTACCAACATCTTTTAGTTTTCAGTGTAAAAGTCTTCTTTTTAAAAATTTTATTGTAAATGAATTGTTTTCTTAATTTTAATTTGAATATTTTATTGCTAGTGTATAGAAATAAAATTAATTTTTGTATATTGTTTTATCCTGCTACATGAATGAATTAGTTTTTCTATTAGGAATCCTATTAGTAGCATCCTTAGATTTTTCTATATACCAGGTCATGCCATGCTCAAATCAAAATAGTTTTACTTTTTTATTCCCATTCTGAATGCCTTTTATTTCTTACTTCAAGTACAATGTTCAATAGAAGTGTCTTCCCCCATCTTAAGGGAAAATATCATTTTTTTACCCTTAATTATGATGTTAGCTGAGGTTTTTGTTTGTTTGTTTAATAGATGAGTTGTATCAGGTTGAATACTTTCCTTTTCATTTCTTTCCATACCTACATTTTTGAGCGTTTTTATCAAGAAAGAGTTTTGGATATTTTCAAATGCTTTCTTCTGTGTCTATTGAGATAATCATACAGTTTCTGAGCTTTATATTATAGTATATTCCATTAACATATTTTTGGATATTAAACCAACTTTGCATTCTTGACATAAGATGGAAGATTACATATTGACTTAAGATTTTTATTCTTTTTAATATAGATATTTACAGTTATAAATTGCTCCTTGAGTGCTCTTTTTGCATCACTTAAGTTTGGGT
>NW_007732818.1:0-15393 GCF_000696425.1 Galeopterus variegatus
CTGGCCACGGAAGACCCTTCCTGCTCCTCAATAGAATGCCTGACATCTTGCTGAAATGGATTCCCCACAACCTCTTACGCCCATTGGTCACAGCAGATGGCTGACCTGTGGCTCCAAGGAACTTTCACGGATTTCTCTCCCCTTGAAATTACCCTCTTCACCACTCTCCTTTGGGGTATAATGGGGGTTTCTTTCTCCTCCCTGTTTCCTCCTCCCATGACGCCCCCCTCCAGCAGGAAGTAGTTCAGAGACCTCAACAACCTTATCCCCAATAGAGGAAAAAGGGAGGAATGTAAGGCCCCACAGAAGACCCCAAAGGAGGCACTCCCTAAAACATGGCGCTTTTCTCTTCTGGGTCCTAACAATCTCGCCGGCGCCAAGGTGCAGCCTATCAGAAATCATTACCCGCCGCCGGCCAATCAACTAACGCCCCGTGTACTAACCACCCTCTCCCAGAACCCGGCTCTATATAAATGTATGCTTCTCCCCCGAATAAAGTGGAACTTCTCCGGTGAACTGTCAGCTCGGGTCCTGTCGTCCTTTCAGCTTGAAATTTAGGGGCTGGCTTTAAAAGTCTCTAATGTAATCTGATTAAACAAGGTGAATTGAACACTCTCTTGAAATACTATTAAAATAACAGAATCAGATTTTTAAAAAACAGTATAAATATACACAGAATTAACAGAATTGGAGAGAAGGTGGGATAAGTTAAAATTTTGGAAGATGTGTGGTAAGTGATTAGGTAAAGCAGAGTAAACTGAAATCCAGGCCTGCAGAGGGGGAAGCCAATAAGAAGCCTATTTCCTGTCACAGAATTCCAAGTAGTCTCAGAAATCTCTTAAGAGCAGCGTGGGGCTGAAAACTAAGATTCACTCGAAATCTGAAACAATTAGATCCTAGATCTCCTGTTGTACTTAGCGGAGGACCAGGAGTTTACAATACAAGGTGAGCCTGAGAGAATCTAGATTCTGCACCACCAGGTAAAACAGAGTAGGAATGAGAAGTCATACTGAAATTGGGGGTGGGGTGTGTGGGGAGGAGGTATGTGGAAAAATAGAACCTTTGTTTGTTTGGCTTCCATAACACTAGCAACTAGTCAGAATATCACCTGGGCGTTAAATTTAAAGACTTCCTCTTCAGGCAACGTAATCAAAAAGATATGAGGCCAGATTGAAAAAGGCAGTTTACACTGAAACCTACTAGCTGATAAGCCCTGCCCCTGCAGGCTGAGCTTCCAATCAATTTTAGTGTCACCAAACTTTTGAATAAAACCTCAGCTCTGACAGAAACAACTTACAGAGCAGGAGGAAACATAACTGTAGTACACTCAGAGCAATGAAGAGATTTTATATGTATGAAATGAGGAATATATAAAGGAATGTGAGTCGTCAAATTTTGATTTTTAAAGGAAAAATAAGGGCCGGCCCGTGGTTCACTCGGTAGAGTGCGGTGCTGATAACACCAAGGCTGCGGGTTCGGATCCTATATAGGGATATGGTTCACTCGGTAGAGTGCGGTGCTGATAACACCAAGGCTGCGGGTTCGGATCCCATATAGGGATGGCCGGTTTGCTCACTGGCTGAGCGTGGTGCTGACAACACCAAGCCAAGGGTTGAGATCCCCTTACCGGTCATCTTTAAAAAATAAATAAATAAATAAAGGAAAAATAATTCTTAATGTTTTAACTTTTAAACAGACTGCAAAATCAATATATCAGCTGCATATTTTTCTTCACCAATTACCTCATCTGTTTGCATAATGAAGAATATCAGAATCTTTATAAAATTCTTCCTCAGGGAGATCACTGAGTTAAAAAATGTGAAATCACTTATTTCAAATTTATTTTTATATTCAGACAAGGTTTTTTGCCCAAACCATATTTTACATGATCAAATTCAAGAATATAATCTGTTTCTATGTTCCAAATTAAAATATAAATAGCTGTATAGATGTCAGAGCTCTAGATTAAACAACCAGGACCAAGTAGTTCTTACAAGCAAGTTAAGATACATTTGTATTGGTTCCTAAATTTGAGAAGCTCAGTTAACTTTTTGTCTTTGCCAGTATCATTGAAAGCTTAATATTGATGCTATTGCTCCTTGAAAAATCCATTTTCTCTCTGGGACTTTTTCTTTGAACAGTTCGCTTCACTTTATTCAATAAAACTTTTGAGTCCCTAGCTATACCAGGGACATAATGCCCAGGTATGGCCCTTACCATTAAGGAACTTAGAGTCCAGTTAGGTAGAAAGAATCAGATAATTTCGTACAACAGGCTATAGTATGTACAGATAACTATAAGGACAATTACCACTTAGTTGGGGGGGGGGGTGGAAACGTGAGCAGAGGAAAGGCCAATCCAACTTCAAAAGACAAGTAGGCTTTAGTAAAGCAAAAAAAAAGGGGGGGGGTGAAGGGGTTTCAGGAAGAGTATAATTTTACAAATTGGGTGTGGTAGTACAAAGCAGCTTGGTGTGACTTAAACCTTAAGTGTAGTAAGAACGTTAGGAGATAGCGTAGGAGAAGTAGGTCTCAGGGATTTGTGTGCCAGGCTGAGGAACATAGAATTTATCCTCTATGATGGAACCAACTGAATAATTTAACCAAGTGTTTCATGTCATCATTAAGGAGGATAAATTTGAAAGGGGCAAGGAGTCTAGTTAGGAAGCTATTGAAGCAGTCTGGATATGGAAATGAGGACAGGAATTTGTGCTGTAGTAGGAATGGTAGAAAGGATAGATTTGAAAAAATAATTTTTTTTATAGGCAAAGTCAGCAGGATTGGGGAATTGGATATAGAAGTGAGGGAGAAGGGAGAACTTTTTGAAGTACCCTCATATAATTCCCAGGTTTCTGGCTTGGTTGGGTATCAGTTTATGGATGTCCTGTGAGAGAGAGATTACTGATAGAGGAAAAGGGTAGGAGGAGATGAGTTTAGCATGGGGCATCTTAATTTTGAAGTGCCTGAGGTATATCCTATTATCCTGCAGCCGGTTGGATATAGTTGCCTAGGGAGTGGGAGTAAAGTAAGAAATGAAGTGTGGGGGCTGGCCGGTGGCTCACTCAGGAGAGTGTGGTGCTGATAACACCAAGGCCACGGGTTCGGATCCCATATAGGGATGGCTGGTTCGCTCACTGGCAGAGCGTTGTGCTGACAACAGCAAGCCAAGGGTTAAGATCCCCTTACCGGTCATCTTTAAAAAAAAAAAAAAAAAAGAAATGAAGTGAGATACTTCATCATCTGAGACAGTCAGGCAGCAAGGGGATAGCTGCAGATATAGTTCAGAACTTTGAAGTAGTAGGGGAGAACAGGAAATTAAGAATGTTCTAGCATGATAGTCTCCATTTTATGGAGGAAATAAAGAGTTGAAACAGCTGAGAAAGTGGTACTTACAGTGATGAAGCTTTGGAACAGAAACTTAAGGGAATGAGAAAGTGGACAGGCCAAGATGTTCAAGGACCTCTAAGTGTTGGGGGCCTAAGGTTGGGGTCAATGAAGTTGTGTTGATACCTATAGTGTCCAGTGGCCTGGGTAAGGGAATAGAGAGGACATATAGAAGCAATGATATAGATGAGTCTTTTGGGGGGATGAGGGATATATTTATGGAATGGGTTAATGATACCTTTTTCTTGTACTGTCAGTTACTGTTTCTTTAGAAAAAAATGCTTATTGAGTCAGTGGTTCTGGACAGAAGATGGAAAGCTTAACTGTGCAGAAGATTGTTACAACATTGAAGTTTCAATCCTGATTGCACATGAGAATTACCTGGGGGAGTTTTTAAAACTCCTGATGCCAGATTCCACCCAGAGTGTCTGAATAGGGCCTAGTCATCAGAATTTTTTAATTTCCCGGATGATTTTAATGTGCAATTATGGCTAAGAACCAGACAGCTAGGGAGAATGAGAAATTAAAATTCTTTGTCAGATATGAAATGACTTAGATGCTATGCATTAAACACACACTTGTTAAGGGTTCAAAAGATCTAGAATGTCAGTAACAGATGCCTCAGCAAACAATTTATACCCAGAAATTTTTTAGATGTCAATTTCATTTCATTCATGCTTAGGAAAGAAAAAGTGATTCCTCTGAGTATCTAAGAATAAAAGAATATGGCAGCCAGAAGCTACTTCTTCAAGATTTTCTCGTACCAGGGATGGTGAAGTAGGGAGCCCCCCATAAGGCACACACAATATGACACAATTGGTAGTGAAAGATTTGACAGAGTAAGCCTTCAAAATGTATACAGAAAATTAAAATTAGTAACTAGCTTTAGAAAATAATTCTCAATACAATTTTACAGTGTGTATAAAGCCATTTTTGTAAGAGTTGTGAATAAATTAAATGTCTAGATTTATTAAAATTACGTGATTACTTTGAGAAAAAGGGGAAAGCCTATATCTGGGGAATCTTCTACTGAATATTGGAATGAATGAAATAAAAATCTTATTGAATGTAATAGTGTTTTTAGTTAAATTTTACAATGATTCAGAACTGTTTGTACTGGTCAGCGTGCCCTGGCCGGATATTCCAAATGGGTGTCTAACACTGTTCCCTAAGATTAAGTGCCAAAAGATTAGTCCTTCAAGTGGGTTTTAGGAGAAGCCAGTCCCTCCCCTTTCTGCTGTAACATCTTGAAAAAGACTAGAGCTATTACCACAGATTATATCTGGATTATGACTAAAGGCCAGATTAAGACCTTTAGAGGTGCTAAACACAGGAGACTATATTTCTGTCCTCTTTTTTATTTTATTTTTTATTTTTTTTAAAAAGATGACCGGTAAGGGGATCTCAACCCTTGGCTTGGTGTTGTCAGCACCACGCTCAGCTAGTGAGCAAACCGGCCATCCCTATATAGGATCCGAACCCGTGGCCTTGGTGTTATCAGCACCGCACTCTACCGAGTGAGCCACGGGCCGGCCCTCTGTCCTCTCTCTTGTACTTAAAAATAACATTAAATCATAAAATAATTGCAAGTCAGCCCAACAAAGTACTGACGTCCTCCCATCCATCTTTTGTGTGTGGGGAGGGGGAAGGGAGAAAGTGTAAAATATTGTTTTATATTTTGGGAGTCTCCTCTGCTTTATTTTGCTCTAAATCAGGTTTTTTCAACTGAGGTTCCTCATATGAACACAGAAAGACCATTTTCTTATTTCTCCTGAGGATGGTAGGCAACTAGAACCATTGTATATGCATAGAAGTTAATTTATAACTATGGATGCTTAGGATATTAGGGTTTGATTCTGTCATGGATTTAGTTTGCCTATTAGTAACCTTTCTGTATTGAGATCCAACCTCCTCCCTTTCTTCTCATTCCCCATGGGGTTCTTGGTCTCATGGGTAAGGCACTTGTTTGGCAAGTATACTAATTGTTGAGAACAATCAATATTGCAGTGAAGCAGTATGATGTTTAAATGTACAAGTCCACAAGCCTGAGTGTCTGGGTTCAGTCTCAGCTCTACCACTTACTTGTTCTATGACTCTGGACAGATATACTTTCCTTTTCTTATAAAAGGAGAATAATAGGACTTATCTGATGCTGCTGTATTAAGTGAATTACTGCATTTTCTTTAAAAGTGTTGAGAGTGGTTCCAGACACATCCTAAGCACCCAATGAATGTTAGTTATTATTTAATTCATGTAGGAAGAATCTCTGGACCATAAAACATCCTGAAGTATGTGTGAAGAAATAGTGCCTCCACTCTCCTATTAATATATCACAATTGTATCACAACAGTTAAAGGAAAATGACTTTTCCCATTGCACCTTTTTCTGTATTTTCTAAGGTTTTCAAAAAGATCAAGTATGTATTACATTTACAATAAAAGGAAAAAATTGGAACTGTCCACTGGTAAATCTCATCCCTCCTCAACAATGCATATCAAGTCAAAAGAGAAAAAAAACTCCTAGGCTTGGTGAGTTGCCTTAAGCCATTTTCTTCTGGAGCTAATCTCTGGATTAAGGCATAGTAAACAAGATATCAAAAAGACAGTGTACTTTGTATTGCCTGAGTCTGAAGTAAAGAACAAAGCTTAGGTTCATAGCAATGAATATCAGTCATAAGGAAAAAAGGCACAAGAGAGATCTTTCTAGGGAATGCGTGTAAAGAATGGGAAAGGAAAAGAGGGCTTGGTGCTCAACCTTGATTAAACTCATGTTCCAAGAGAAGGCTAAAGTTAGAAAACACAATGTGGGAAAAGACCAAAATGTTTAATGATGAGGGAACTAAGTGATGGTGAGGGTGTGAGGAAACAGGCACTTTCATACATTACTAAAAAGTGTAAATGGTATTGTAATAATGTTGGCTCCTCTTTATAAGAACCTAGGAAATAAAATTTTCTAACATTTCAGTACTAGAAACAATTTGGCTTTACCTGAGAAACTTACTTGTTTAATCTTAAGGATATCTAAGAAAATCATGTAATCTATCTTCTCTCTTTACATCTGGCCACTTTTAAAGTTCTGTGCTAAATTTGTGCCCCTCCAGGCCGGCCCATGGCTCACTCGGTAGAGTGCGGTGCTGATAACACCAAGGCCACGGGTTCGGATCCCATATAGGGATGGCCGGTTTGCTCACTGGCTGAGCGTGGTGCTGACAACACCAAGCCAAGGGTTGAGATCCCCTTACCGGTCATCTTTAAAAAATAAAAATAAATAAATAAATAAATAAATTTGTGCCCCTACAATTAACATACAGAAATGTCTGGCATATATTTTAAATGTTAATTTCACTCCTACCTTCATGTTATTTCTTATTCTATGGTGTTGCATATAATTTTATATATTGCCTTAATTTAATAGGGTGTGATAATTAAAAGTTCAGATATACATAAATAAAATGGCATGCTTTGAAAAATATACAATTAAAGTATCATTTTAAGGTATACAATTCAGGTGAGATAAAATCAACTCAGGCAAATCCAGTTAAAAGCCAAATAAAGCTGTATTTTTACTGTACAAAAGAAAATTTACATTCTTAATGTAACTTGATACATCTAGCGGAAAATTACACATCTCTCAAGAAACACAATATTTAACATCCTAGATATGTTTCTGCATTGCAGACTGATACTGACTTTTATACATCTTTATTTACAATAACTTAAAATATTTTTTTTATCTCTGGCAATATTTACAAGGTCAATAGTGACTACATTTCACATTTCAACAATCAACAGCATTACTCAGTTCAGTAAGACAGAATAATGGCTTACATGCACCAACAAATATGATCTTAAATGTGCGGTTTTTTTCCTTCAGTTCTGAAAAAAATGAAGGTTTTCACTAGTCCTAGGTTGAAAGGACATCACTCGAGAGATCATAATTTCTACATGCCTATCCTATTTAAATTTTCACCAGCACTATTCTCTGAATACTAGGGAAGTTTATACCCATCTATCCTTCAGTTCTGAAAAAAAATGAAGGTTTTCACTAGTCCTAGGTTGAAAGGACATCACTCGAGAGATCATAATTTCTACATGCCCATCCTATTTAAATTTTCACCAGCACTATTCTCTGAATACTAGGGAAGTTTATACCCATCTATTAGTTGATGCTGTTAAAAAGCTGATCGTATGCATTCTATATCCTTTTATGAAACAAACATATGAAAGTGGAGTATTTCCCATTTACTAGTCCATTGTGATAGATCAGACTACATGATATCAAAGTACTAAAAATCTTTCAGAAATTGTAGCTCAGGAGAGCCAGATTATCATGAGAAAAACAGTGGAAAAATAATCTTTGCATTTTAAAAACCATTTTACTTATCCAGTTAAATTGAGTAAAGTCAGCACAATTCTTAGAATAAGAATCAAAAAGATTCAATGTAAAGTAGATGAACTTATTACAGAGTATTTTTAAACGCCACATGGAGCATAGAGCATATCTGTCAATTCAGTTTGGATGATAAAACTTAAAAAAAAATCCATACCAATATCAGTGATTGTTAGAAAGCCAATCTTTTCTTTCCAAGATAGCTAGTCAATACATTCATTACAATAAACTACCACCTGATATGAAAAAATAATACATAGAATCTGTTTGGAACATCAGTTAACATAAAATTACATTTCACGATTTCAAAAAAATAATTATTTAACAGTTTATATAAAACGTTTAGTTCTTAGTGATCTATACATTTAAAAATGAGTATTTTAACTTTTTTTAACCTGGTCATGATTTTCTGCAAAGAAAAAATAAAAACTCAGAGTGATCATGTACATAAATTATGTAAATGAATTATACCAGTTTAATCAATATTATATTTATTAGAAATAACTGCCATTGCCCACTGACAGAGATACATTTCTATAATTTTCCCCTCAATTTTATTTTAAAAATATACAATATCATACAATATACCAATTTAGGAATTTCCCTTTAATTCAATACTGATGGGTAGAATCCTTATTTTGAGTTAAGGAGACATGAAAATGTATCACAAGGAATATTTGGACATAACCTTTAACTGGTACTTTTGCTGGAATTGTAAAATATTGACATTTTACTAATATAACAAAACCTCAGATGGAATGTTTTAACTACTGTATACCTATTTTCCAGATCAAAGAATCTTTTAATATTTATTTCCTCCAGGGTTAGAAAGCAATCTTTCGTTAAAGGGGCTTCATTTCTTCACAGTTAGGTACTTTAAAAATTATAGTTGGTTGATACATTTTCTTTGGTAAATTTTGTAATCAATGAAGATGTAAACAATTTCCTCTGGTATAATTAACACTGAGCTGTTCACACTCAAATACAGTACAGCAAACCAGATTGATATCAATTCTGTAGTTGGGCATGGATTGTCCAATTAAATTCATTTTTCTTTAAAATAAAAGGTTTTCTTTATTATACCTACTTCCAGATACACAATTTTAAAAAAAGACTCATTTATACTTTACCTTACACTTAATTCTATTTTTTTTGTAAAATCTACATTAAACATAATAGCAGACATCTGAATGTGCCTTAATTTATGAACATTATGAATACATACATTTTCTCAATCCAGAAGCAAAACACAGGACTACATTTCTGTATCGTGCTGCCAGTTATTTCATATCATTCCCAGATTTCTGTTAACTTCTATCCTGAATTGTTGGCTCTTGTGTGGTCTCATATTTCTCGTGAGACTAATGGCTAAGATTACAAAAATACTGAAGAGATTGAAGTTACCAGGATTTTGTGGTGTGGTCAGGTTTAGAAGGAATGTGTCCCTATGGCAAGAGGTTGGGTGGTGACGACTCCTCTATGAATAGTACTTCCTATGTATGTTCAGTACCAGTATGACATACCCATTAGGTGCACACAATGCAAATAATATTAAAATTTATGTCTTACATTATGAATATGACCACCTTTGCATGGAAAATTATACCAACCTGGTGACTCATGATTTTATTAGCACTATTAACAATTTTACACTGCACTCCATCTTATAATCTGGCAAATATTCTAATTTTTAAGAGTTTAAGCTCAATTTCTAGTTGGTTTTCAGACAACTAGTTTCTAAAATGTACTTTTTAAAAAAGTAAAGTATTAATAAGTGTCTCCACCAGCTTGGTCGTGACAACAATCATTCAACTTGAAAGATAAAAAGTTTCATGTTCAGATTGTTGTACATAGCCACAGTATAGAAAAGTTGCCCTAAAATTCTTACAGATTTTCTGACCACTGGCATGACCTATTAAACTTTTTAAAACTGAAAAACAAATAAGTAACCAAAAAATAAAAACTGTAAAACAAAATTTACTTTGTAATTCAAGGTCAGAAATGGAGAGATCCTCCTTGCCAGTGTCTGTATAGTATACTCCTCTTAAAGACTGATACTATTTTTTTTATATATACAAATGAACATGCAGAAAATTAAATGAGACAACTGATTGTCAACAACTTAAGTACTCAAAAATGGACCCAAACAAACCTCACAAAGTGAGGTAGAAAAAACACCCCACTTCATTAAAATATTAACAAAAGTAGTGCAAACAAAACAATCTGAAAGAAGTTATTCTCAGTATTCCAGTGTCTAAATAAATAATTATAATTTAAAGCTACTAAGTGGAATTTGAGAATACAGGTTAGAAATATTGAGCTTATAGCTGAGACTACCAGATTTAAGACATTTTATATGGTATATACACTTTAAATGATATCATGGTCATGTTCCATTATGGACTCATAAGCTTCACACTATAAACCTTTCTCAATTACATAAGGAAATATTGCTTGTATCTGCTCTATGCACAAGTGAAGTTCAGTCTCTTTCTACATAAGAAATTAATGGGGGCCGGCCCGTGGCTCACTCAGGAGAGTGCGGTGCTGATAACGCCAAGGCCCCGGGTTCGGATCCCACATAGGGATGGCCGGTTCGCTCACGGGCTGAGCATGGTGCTGACACCACCAAGTCAAGGATTAAGATCCCCTTACCGGTCATCTTTTTTTTTAAAAAAAAAAAGAAAAGAAATTAATGGAATCAAACTTACTTAATCTTTACTTCGAAATACTCCATTGTGCCATACAGTTAACTTGCCATCTCGGTGACTGAAAGCTGGTTGATTCTTTAAAAAAAAAAAGAAAAGAAATTAATGGAATCAAACTTACTTAATCTTTACTTTGAAATACTCCATTGTGCCATACAGTTAACTTGCCATCTCGGTGACTGAAAGCTGGTTGATTCAAAAATTACTTTAAAATAGTTAGAAACACTGATCAAAGTCATTTCATTGGGTTTATCCTGCATTTAAATAAATCCCACAAATATAACCAACTATAAAGTGGCAGCATACACTGTTATATGGCAGAAAAAAGGCATAAATTAAGAATAAAGAATAATGTATCTATCTCCCTTACATCTGTATAGATACCTACATTTCCAGCACTTCCCCATCCATTTTTATTACTCTACATTTTTTTCTGGCTTTAATACTTTTCTTAATGTGCTGCATTCAAACCAGTAGACCAGAACCATAAAGGAACTGCAGAAATGAAGAGTGTTATGTACCAAATTTACCATAGTATGCATAATGGGAGGCAGTGGGGTGTTAATATGCATTTGACGAGAGTTTGATTCTGGCTCTGCTTTTAGCTATGTGTCCTTCATCATGTCACAACCTCTTTGAGCCTCAGTTTCCTGAGGATAAATGTTGGGAGGTGTGTGTGTAGGGGGAGACTAGACGGATTATCGCTAGGGTCTCTTCTAGCACAAAAATTCTTATTCTATGATAAATAGGGACAGAAAAGTGAATTGGAAAGGTGAGGATGGTGGTAGGGATCAGGATTTACCGTTTTCCCTCCTAGCTTCTTAAAATATTTTTATTTTGAAAAATCTTGCTTCTGTGTTAACTTTTTACCTTACATTTTAGATTGCTTTCCAGTAACACGATTTTTAATTAATTTCCCAGAGCCTTCAGATTTTTTTTTTATTCCCTAATCCAACCTGGGATAGATGGCATCAACCAAACTGTTTTAGTATAGAAAACAAGTATTTTCTCCCTAAATATCTTTTTCATAGATGGGTAGACATTTTTTGTGGAAGTGAGGAAGTATAAAACAAAAGATTGTTAAAGGATAAAGTATGAATACTGCTAGCATATATTTGTAACAGCTGTTTGTACTTCTGAAACAAAACTATTTTAAATGCCAATAAATAATGCAAATGAATATCAAAAACTCTTTAACTATATCGTGCACAGAAAATCTGTTCTAAAATCATGAATGCAAAGTTTAAACTAAATAAAATATTTGGGCCAAATCACATCACCTAAAAGAAAGGAAAACAAGTGTTACAGGCTCATGAAACATTAATGGGTATGTATAAATATAAAATATATACTTACACACATACAGATAGATACTCCTCTAACATGAAAAAATTTTAAAACCAACTTTTCAGATATAACAAAATATTTCTAACCAAAGCAAACCTTTATTATATTTACTACAGATTTTGCTATAATTTGTTATTATTTGGTATTTCTTTTGTGCTTTAACTGAAATCATGCTAGATTTAGATGCCAATAAATGCACCATTTGTTGAATTAAAAACAGCCCTTTATCCTCCTAAATAAACCACACACTTCTCCCCTAAAATGACTGACCTCCCTATAGCCACGATCTTATTCTCTGGTAAGTAAGTGCAATGCTCCTTTCCTTACATAACTGATACTTTGCTTTCCTTAGTATGTTATAGACCTTTACACTTCATTTATTTTGGCTGCTTTTAAATTATTTTCATTTATCTGACATCCCTTAGTTAAGATATAAGGGATATCTAAAATGTCTTTGTGATATATACATATACACACCATATATATATATACACACACACACATATATATACACAAATCAATAAATCATCTACTTAACTTTTAGCTTTACCCTGGACTTTGGCAATGTTACAGATACTAGTTCAGGTTCTAGTTTTCCATTTTCATATGAGTTGAAAAATGTTACAGACCACCAATTCAAACAAGCATCTTGTTTTTATAAAAACTCTAACAGAAAATCCCTTTTTAGAAAAAAATGCTCTTACAATAAACAAAAAGGGGTGGGGGGATTTTTAGGTGTGAAAAAAATTAGGCATTTTTCTGGTTGTTCTATTTATCAAAATCTATTGCAATTTTAATTGGTAGAGATAAATTCTAAACTTTGTTGATTAGGAGAATACTTGCTTTCTATAAATTCAGTCTATTTTTCTTTCACAATTATAAAGTAAAAATGTCTAAATGTATAAAGCACTAATAGCTCTGTTGTATTTTGTGGAAGGATAAATTAACAGCTCAAGTCACAATACACTGATTTTCAAAAACCTAAGACAGTCCTTTCTTTTTCAAACATTCTGAGACCCAGAAGGGGTTATAATAAAATCTCATCCAACCAAATTAGAACTAAAAAAAAAAAAATTTTTTTTTTCTTACCAACAATGTATTTTTGTAGTCTCTTAACAGTTACCGAATGCTACTTACATACATTCAACATCTAGCTTACTGGCATGATTCCAAAGTTTTAGAAAATGAGAAACTTTGCAGATATGTGATTTGAAGGTACACAAATTGCATTACATTAAACACAAAGGCAGTGTGGTCCTTGTAGGAGAAATCAAGACAGTACCCCCTGGTAGAAATGTTCTATAAAAATGTGTCACATTGAAGCGTCAGTGTTTTCAGCCAATTTTCTGTCCCTGATGTATTTCCTTGGAGTACATGATCTATCAAGACTTCAGGTTTCTTAATCCAAAATATTTGACTGAATTTAGGTACATCTAGAAAGCAGCTGAAAGGGTTTCTCTGTCTGACATCACAAAGTGGACTGAGAAATCCCTCTCTTTACCTGAAGATGTACTGTTCTACTTCAGTCATCATCAGCTCACAAAGGAAAAGAAGAAAAACAATCAAAACCTCCCCTCACACAAACAATCCCACACAAGCTAAACAAAAACGATCCCTCCCCCCACAAAACCCCAGCACCAAAGTGTCAATCATTCCTGGAAAAAAGAACACGCCCCTTGGATTCTCTGATTTGTTAGTTGCTCAAACTTTAAGGACAGAAATGACCTTATGCCCTTGTGGGGAAGAGGGAAGACATCTTAATAATGACTGTAGAGTCATTGAGAAAGTGCATTATCAATTACACAATTTAAGAGCCCCACCCTCCGGTGGACGTGGTCATAACTTAAATGCCTCAGTCATTGAACATTTATGTCGTCGGAATAAGGGAGATGGGGAAAAAAAAGAGCTACCCTCATTTTAATGAAAAAGTGCAGCAGTGTACCACCTTTCCCCATGCTTCTCAAGAAAATGATTGCACAGACTCAGAGAAGTCCAAAGTCGTAGCAGAATCTCTGAGGCACTCCTGGTTAAGAGAGAAAAAAATATGATCCAGTAATCTTCATAGTTCTATAGATTATGAGAACAAACCCGTTTTGTTTTTAAACAAAATCCAAAGAATCATTTCATAGGGACCATATACACCATTTCCTCTAACGTGTCCTCAGTCTCACAGTGTTGAAATGGGACCGATCAGCCTACGATGGATTGCACATCACCCAAGAAGAAAGGAAGGCATGGAAAAGGCAAACATTTTATACTGCTTCACAAACACATTTACAAAGAACAGGTGAAGAGAAGATATAGGAAGGAGGGAAAAGAAAACCTTATTGCTGTTTCCATACAAAATACAGTACGAAGACACCTCTAAACTAAATCAAATCTGATTATGATGACCAATATTTTCACAATGTGTGATGAAGTGTCTTCTTGCACAATGAAATGTTCAGTTTAAAAGGTAAGCAGAAAGAGAAGAGAGGATGTCAAAACTACACCTGGGATATTAGCTGCATATTGAAACTTGGGGATCGAGACTGCTTGGTTAAGGGGGCTCCTGGGCTGAGGAGCTCTTTACCTTCACCAGCTTGACCTAGCCGGTCTTCCTGTAGACTGATAGTTGAGTATCGATTAGCATTGTTAGCCGCTAAATTAGTAACTCCCTCAGTGCCAACCCCAATGCTGGTACTCGCTTGACTGCCATTTACATAGTCAAATGATTTACTTGAGGAAGCACTGGCTGTCCGGATTAGACTTAAACTATTGGTTTTTGGCACCACCTGGCCTGCAGGCAGACTCAGGTGTTTCTTCATCGGTGTTAGCTCAATTGAATCTACACTAATATCAGTTGGTTGCTGTGCATACTGCTTGCGAACTACTGAATCTCGAGGGCTGTCACTGGATTTGATGGCAGAGCCTGTTTCTTTATCCTTGGCTGAACGCCCAGTTGCTACTTTCCTTAAGCTTCCCCTCTGAGAAGAGGAGGATGGTTTGGTCCCAATTGGCTGACTGCTGAGGGAAGCCCCTGATGAAAATCCTTCATCTGCATCATTCAGGTTTACAGATTCCTCTCCTCCATTTACACCCTCAGCACCTAAAAAATAAATCAGACAGACTCAGCAATAGCTAAACTAAATAAGAAGCAGCTGTGAATAACAACGCTGACCTTATCTCTTGGGTAATGTTTGCTATAGGTTGACAATGGCCCTGCTATCAACACTTCTCCTAAATAATTTAGGGGAATAAACCTTAATCTACACAGATTTCTAATATACTATTCATTCTCTTCATTTAGCTTTAATTAGTCCAGCTTTTGTAAAACTATCCACAAACACACAGTATCCTATAATATTTAGGCACATAAAACTGAGCGAAATACAATATTTTGCTAACAAATTTTTATAATATACTCTAATATTAATTTGAGGTTACCATATATAGCTATTAAAAAAAACAAACAAAACTTTTTTCTCATATCTTCTTTTTTTTTTTTTTTCCTTTTTGTCTTTTTTCGTGTCCGGCAACGGATTGCAACCCTCAGTGTCGCGCCCGCACCAGACCGGGACCAGCAA
>NW_007732818.1:16342-23327 GCF_000696425.1 Galeopterus variegatus
CGGTGAGAGGGAACCGGTCTGTAGGTGGGATCCGAACTCTCGGCGGGAGTGCCGCCGCACTCCCAAGCGGCGCACTGTAGCAGTGCGCCACCGGGCCGGCCCTTCCTCATATCTTCTTTAACCCACCATATGATAGACTGTGCAAACTGAGATAGAAACCCTCTTGTGGGCCGACACTGAGGGTTGCGATCCGTTGCCGGACACGAAAAAAGACAAAAAGGAAAAAAACAAAACTAAAAAGCTACATTGCTTCTGGTAACTTCACAATAATATTTTGTCTTATAGACATATCTACTCATTGGTTTCCATGTTTTCTTGATCAATTATTGTGAAGAAAATATTGATTATCAGGGAGCAGGGTTAGAGAACCAGCTTGTATATTTAAGAAGGATTTTTATCTTCTATACTATGTATTTCTATAACATTTTATGTAATTATGTATTTCTATAGTAATTTAGATTCTTAGCATTGAGATGAATTATTGTCATACCCACAAAATACTATCGTAGTCCATCACAATTCATGTAGAAACCACAGTTAAAAAAAAGAATCCTTATCTTGGGGTTTTGTGGGAAGAAGAGAAGCATATATAATATTTTGAGTTTGTGGTTTCTAGAAAGCCCAATTCTCTTACTGAAAGCACGATCAACATTCTCTTAGAAAGTGATAGATTTGCTTCTTTCAAAAACTAATATCAATTTGCTACCTCATTAAATACATTTCCCAGACTGCAAGAAAGTTTAATCTGAATCTATAAAACAGACATCAATATTATACTTCAGGTAAAGTTAGGAAAAAAATCTAAAACAAATATTACTTTGAGATACAGGTTACCTAAGCAAAATACATATGAAATATTTAAACACAATCCTTTATTTAACATAGTAACTGGAAAAATAAAATATTTTCTTAGCTATATTTTTGCATATGGATTATCTCCTTTCTTCTAAAGAATAATCAAATGAGCTATCCTTAAAGCAAAAGGCATCTTGTTATATCCAGCAGTTTAATAATCTTTAATCAGCATGCAAAGCCATATGAAAATGTATTTACTAAGGATAGAAGCAGCTGACACCACTTCTCTCAACTCCTTCAAAATAATTGTATATAATATACCATAAAATTAAAACTTTAAATTATATTCATACAATATCATTTTAGTAATTTACTTACAATTAGTATAAAGAACTCCAAAATGCCCCCCAAAAGATAGTTATTGGTTCAGAATTGGCATTAGTAATATAAAACTGGAAGTGAACAGAAATGTATCATTGGGTATATCTATTCAATTAGGAAAAGAGACTGAGAGACTTGGTGCTAGCTTCTGAATCTTGTTACATGCAGATCTGATGCCCAAGCAATATGGCCATAAAAGAGATGATGATAACATAAAAGCCACCATGCAAGAGAATCTACTGATAATTTATATACTAAGAAATGCTGTTTCAATACNCATCTTGTTATATCCAGCAGTTTAATAATCTTTAATCAGCATGCAAAGCCATATGAAAATGCATTTACTAAGGATAGAAGCAGCTGACACCACTTCTCTCAACTCCTTCAAAATAATTGTATATAATATACCATAAAATTAAAACTTTAAGAAATGTATCATTGGGTATATCTATTCAATTAGGAAAAGAGACTGAGAGACTTGGTGATAGCTTCTGAATCTTGTTACATGCAGATCTGATGCCCAAGCAATATGGCCATAAAAGAGATGATGATAACATAAAAGCCACCATGCAAGAGAATCTACTGATAATTTATATACTAAGAAATGCTGTTTCAATACAATGAACACTAACTATACTTTAATCACAGGCTTTGTTCTCAGTTCAGTAATAATTTTTAATTTCAGTTTTAAAAGTCACAAATAGAATGTTACTTGACAATCAGGTGATGGGCTTATATTCCCCCTTCAATTTCAACATATAATAAACAGAATTTTAATTATAAAATTAGAAAAGATGTTTTCTTTGTTTTTTTGCTTTTTTTAGGTCAATTATATATGTTAATCCAAAAGCTCCAGCAGACTTCAGAAATACATGGATTTTAGTAATTTCCTTCCTTCTGTTTAAAAAACATCAAGGAATAAAAAGGCAATTGTGTCTCAAAACATTTTTCCTTTGTAATTTTCTCCCTAGGTGACAACAACACTATTCATGATCCAAAGAAGAGACAACCAAAAAGGATTTTTTTTGTTGTTGTTGTTCTTTTTGAGACCGGCCGCACCGCGCTCAGCCAATGAGCGCACGCACGGCTATCCCTATATAGGATCCGAACCCGCGGCGGGAGTGTTGCTGCGCTCCCAGAGCCGTACTCTCCCGAGTGCGCCACGGGCTCGGCCCAACCAAAAAGGATTTTTAATGAACTTTTCTATTCATGGCTGCTTTCCCTTATAAATTTAGCTTCTACTGATATTGATTTAAAACTATAATTAATCTAGATTAAAAAGCTAAAATAATTATTTAGAAATTTCAAACATACTCAAGAAATTTACCCTTTCCTTGTGGCAACACCTCCCCTCCCCCAAACTGAAATTTTACCAGTGTTAGGAGATATTAAAATAGGATATTTTGATATTTAATAGGATTTAATAGGATATTAAAAAGGAGCTACTATTTTGGTTCTTTTTTCAAAATGTATGATTTTTGATAAATTGGAAGAAACGCTTCAACATGAAATCCCACGCTTTCTAGAATTTCATCAACTGTTAATTAACATAGTATTACATTTAGCACAAATACTCCCAACATTCTAAGGATGGTAGTGGATACACAACAAGTGGAATGTATGATTTTTGATAAATTGGAAGAAACGCTTCAACATGAAATCCCACGCTTTCTAGAATTTCATCAACTGTTAATTAACATATTATTACATTTAGCACAAATACTCCCAACATTCTAAGGATGGTAGTGGATACACAACAAGTGGTTCATTTAGTCAGCAAGAATGTTGAGAAATAGGCTGTTGTTCAATTTAGCCCAATTCTGGGTTCCACATCTGTTCATATTCTCATTTTTATGCATTTATACAGGATAAAACTGACTCCTAGGGATAACATAAAGAGATATAGAAAAAACAAAAAGGGAGGGCTGCATCTTTCACAGCCATTTAAAGAAGGATCTCTAAAACAGCACCAACTTCTTTGGGTCCTTAGGTCATGCACATGCAACACTTAAATAAAGTAAGGTCAGTCTGGGCAAATGGGCAAGATAGCAGAGGGGAGATTTAGATTCTTACTGAGCATGCTCAAATTTCTTATGCACCAAAAAGCAAGAAACTTCCCTATGGCGAAAGTTAATTACTTTATTTATGTTTGGTCTTTAAAATAAGTACAAATATGTAAGATCTTTTAGAACTGCTTGATTTATTTCATAAATTAGTATAACGGTTCCACAGTAGCAATATATTGAGTTATGAAAAAACTATTTGGCTATAGTTCCCTCTTTCACAAAGCTAACTTCTATAACATTACATGCAAAATAGCAAGTACTTGTAACTTGCTATCAAACAGAAGTGTTCTTTTACAGATGGGGGGTAGCAGGTGTAAAAAAAATTCTCATGTTGAGATACTTACATTGTAGAAAAAAGGATCTACTTGTATATCTGACCTCTAAATAATACATTACAATTCCATTTAGGAGCTATAGAATACAATATTTATAATAAATTATAAAATGAAGTATGCACCAGGATAGCTCATTTATAGAGGAAAGATGTCAGTAGTTCACTAGTTAGACCTAGACAACTTAATCTACAGATTAAAAAAAAGCCAATTAATACCAACATACTCTGTCAAAGACACAAGAAGTTCCTGTTAATTCAACACCCTAGGATTACAGACAAATTGGCCGGCTCAACTTCAATTTCTCAAAGCTAATATACAAATGTTTTAATGTTCTCTTTACAGATTTTTAAAGAATAAATTATTATATAAATGAAATCATTCATATTGACTAATAAGGCTCATGTCCGTTGGGTGCATTTTTTCTTTCCTAATGTTAGAATAAACATGCTCAGTAATGAAAAATTTCCAAGCATTTGCAGACCTTTTGAGACAGGCCCCTGCCTTGTTAGTAGCCATGCCAAGCTGTTCTTTGATTCCACAGGGATGCAGACTTCAGGCCAGCACACATGGTAGCTAAAGACTGTACCTGACCTGGTGCTAGGCATATGGGAAGTGGGGTGCTTTGCAAAGAGGAGCTAATACACCCTGGGTAGTGGAAACACATACTAGAATGGAAAAATATTCTGCTTGGGGATAGAGAGCTAGGATCCTTCTCCAGCAACTGCCTCACTGACTTCTGCCTCCTCATCTCTGTCCTACCCTCTGTTGTGGCTGCTGCTGAGTTGGGCTCCGGCTCAGGGGTCCTGCGCACCAGCACCTCCCCCTCTTGCACACGTTTGATCCCTACGTCAGTGGAGCCGTGTTGGATCGGGGAGCCAGGAATACTCGAATCAGCCTCGTTTGAGAAGTCAAAGCCATCTGGGATTCAACATATAAAATTTTAGTGCTTTTGAGCTGCTCTATTCTTTTCTGAGCATTTTGACCCAGGCAGATAAGAGAATGTATAAATGGATATGATATAAACACGAACACTATTTATATAGTTACATGTGTGTGCACAGCATGCACACACATAAGGCAGCAGATGAACAATGTGAGGTTTGCAAATGAATAGGACAGAAAAATAGGGATCATTAAAATGGCAATTAATATCTTTTAGGCAAGACAGCTTGACTATTTAAGTATCATATGTCTATAAAATACTGCTGGATTCAGCACTTACCAAAAAAGGAAATGAACAGATAAAAAGCCAAAAACAAGAATCAATTCTTTTATGGATAGCTTGTATTATACTGTTAGTTTGGCCAGTTACACAGTTTCTCCGACAATGCTCATACATGTATCTTTTTTTCACACAGTATTGTAAAGCAATTTCTTTCCTATTGTTGTCATTTGTTCAAAAAAAGACAAAAACTAGCCTCATCTTATTTTCTGTTTTAACATTCATAGAGCATTCTAAATAACACCTTTCTACTTCATAAATAAATATACATATATTTATATTAAAATAACTTTGGGCATGTAATCACATCTCAAGTACTATTGTTAGAAACTAAAAAATTTTACTTTAATTATATAGAGTACTATAATAATATGTGCTAATATAGTCTGTAAAAACAGTGACAAATTTACTTAAATCCATAAATGGCCTATAGGGATTTTGTACTCACCTTCTCTCCTCCATCTATGACGACGGATTGAAGCTGTTGTAATTGCAGTCCGAGAAATCCTTGGAACTGTTGGAGTGACTTCCACTTTTAGTACTTTCTGGCCTTCTTGTGAAGAATCAGGAGCATCAAATGGTAATGAGTTTTTCATGGCATTAGCAACCTGAAATGATAATGTAAATCTATACACATTTACCACCAATATACAGTTTCTGCTTATTCTATATTTCATGTTTCCATAACTTTTTGAATATGTATTTAAACCTTATACTACAACACATAACACTACAAATGTGTCAGGAATGTTTGCATCTTCATTGTTTTGTATTCTTTTAAGCAGGCTTTTCAAATGAGAATTTATTTTTAAAAATGCAAGTCATATACCCCACTGATTCCTTGAAGTTGCTGACTTTCAAAGAGAAAAAGCATTCCAATTCCAAAAAAAAAATTGTTTAACATTTGAATCCTGATATAAGACAATTTATAATGTGTTTATGATTCTTTAGATGATAAACAAAATGCAAAATTTAATCTCTAATAAACGTTAGGCTTTTCTTCACTTCTCTGTTCCCATGAGGAGAAATTTTTCCTACACACTCCTGGCATTTTGTCCCACTACTTTTTACTCCCCAGGGAGGAGAGGGAGAGACCTGGTTGGCAAGTAATGGCCATTTGACCGGTCCATGCTTCATAACTGGGTAGTACAAATCTAGCAAAGAACTTGAGCTAGAGGACTATCTCTTTCCTCCCCTCTCCACTTGGACAAGCACAAGTGGAATGCAACCCAGATAGGAGGTGTTCCTAATCTGCCCACTCAAACCTTCTTGATGGCGGGCTGTTCCAAAGTCTAGATGGAGGGTTGGGGAGGTAAGTCTTTCAATTTACCCTTTTTCAGTCATAAAGTTGATGTTTGTTTCTCCATCTGCCAACGATTTTGTCTGTTTATCATGCTTTAGATTTGAATAGGGAAAGGTGGTATTATTTATCAGGTCCCTCAGAGATCACCAGCAATAAAGGAATATTCTAGGACTAGGGATTACTGATCTCTTTACTTTTATTGCCTTTATTTACTTTTATTGCCACCTCTTCTTAATTTATAAATAAGATTATTGCAAGGATAAACTATGAATTTAAAGAGTTTCATAAATACAAAGGATTATTATAATAATGTAATTTAAAAAAATCTTTTTATCCATTAGTTTAAATGTAACCATAAGGGTAAAATTAGGGATGCTGAGATGAAAAAAAATGGGAATTCAAATATCAAAAAATTGGGCCGGCCCGGTGGCGCACTGGAGAGTGCGCCGCTTGGGAGCGCGGTGGCGCTCCCGCCAAAAAATTGGGCCGGCCCGGTGGCGCACTGGAGAGTGTGCCGCTTGGGAGCGCGGTGGCGCTCCCGCCGAGGGTTTGGATCCCATGTGAAGACCGGTTCCCGCTCACTGGCTGAGCGCAGTGCGGGCGCAACACTGAGGGTTCCGATCCCGTTACCGGTCAGTAAAAAAGACAAAAAGGAAAAACAAACAAACAAACAAACAAAGAAGAAAACTGTGATGAATTGTTCTGGACGCAAAAACAAATATCAAATCTCAATAAATTTATATTCAGCTTAAATTATAAAAAAAGATATAAACAAAATGGCTTTTTAACAAAAACAAATATCAAAAAATTATTGTAAATCCTATCTCAATAAATTTATATTCAGCTTAAATTATAAAAAAAGATATAAACAAAATGGCTTTTT
>NW_007732818.1:23368-26950 GCF_000696425.1 Galeopterus variegatus
ATCCCGTTACCGGTCAGTAAAAAAGACAAAAAGGAAAAACAAACAAACAAACAAACAAACAAACAAAAACAAATATCAAAAAATTATTGTAAATCCTATCTCAATAAATTTATATTCAGCTTAAATTATAAAAAAAGATATAAACAAAATGGCTTTTTAAAAACCTGTACTCTTAAAGTACTGCAAGTAGAAATTGCATAAATATTTTTAAAATTCCATTATAAAAATACTATTAAGAACTTGGAAAATTGGGAAGAAATAAAAACTATTCACAGTCGAATCACCTAGACAACCACTAGCATTTTGTATGTTTTCTCTGTCCTGTCCAGATTTTTAAAAAATAGCAGTATACTGCTTTTACACTTAACATAAGCTACCATTTTTCTTTAATATAAATTCTCAAATATATAATCTCATCAAGTAAATATCATATGTTTTAAATCATTCTCTGCTGAGGAATATTTACACTGTTTTTATTACTTTGCAATTAAAAATAACACTGTAATATTGTACTTATAATACATTTTTTTGGTATTTTGTTTCCTGGGATACATTGCTAGACATGGGATAGAGTCAAAGAAAATAAACACACAATGCCAAACTGCTTCTGCAGAAGGATATTCGGAATTCTGTCATATTACCACCTTCACATGAAGAATGCCCTCTCACTCCATTACTGGATGTTTACATTGGTTTTTTAATTGATCATTTACCTCTTGGAGATGTACTTATTTTGTGGGGGAGTAGAAAATCTTTTTATGTAGAATAAAATATTAATTGGCTTTTTCTTGTCATGCCTGCTGAGAATAATTTTCTTAGTTTTTGTACTGAATATTAATTTTGCTTTCAAAAAACTGTTGATTTAAAATTTAGATATTTATGCGGAAAAAAATCAATCTAGTGACTTTTGTCCTATCACTTAAGCTTAGAAAGTCTTCACTTCTCTAGAAATTTGAATAAATATTTAGAACCTTCTCTGTTTTCTTAAAGAATTTCAAAACATACAATTCTTTAACTTATCTGAACTTTATTTTGGTAGTGGTAGGTGGAAAAGATCTAAACTAATTTTTTCTCCAATAGTTAACCAATTGCTATTATGGAATAAATTTTTCCCCTAATAATTTGGATTGCCTCATATATTACATATTAATTTTTTTTAACCCAGTAGTGCCTTTTTTTTTTTAGCATAGGTATGTTTATCTGTTTGGTTATTTATTTTTTAGCTGACAGAGCAATTTCACAATTGTTATTTTATTGATCCTCACAGCAAGCTCCTTGAGGGTAAGGGTCAGCTTTATATCGTATCACCACTGTATTTCCAGCACCTAGCACAGTATCTGGCCCGTTGTATGTGCTCCATAAATAATTGTTGAATAAATAAACAAATAAATGAACAGGACAGTGGATTATATAGAGCAAGGGAAATGATCTCCCTTTTTAGAAGAGGAAACTGAGGCTCTGAGTGTTCATGTGCCCCCCCCCCTTTTTTAATTGAAGCATAATTGATTATATGTATTTTGGGGGTTCAACGTTGACTACCATCACCTGTGTACAAAGTATGTTGATCAAATCAATATTACTAGCATATTCATTATTACGAATCGTACTTATTCTTTATGCCCCTTATTTAGTCTATCCCCATCTCCCCTCCCTCCCTACCTCCCACCTCTAATAACCCTAGATTTGTTCTCTCCCTTTGAAAGATTAACAATTAGTCTGTTGATTTGTTGCTTAGATGATCTGTCCAATGCTGAGAGAGGTGTCCCCAATTATTATTGTAGAGTAGTGCTGCTTCTATTACTCTGGAGTGGGCTTCCTGGAGAGAGAGATGTCCTCTCTTTTTTTTTGGTCTCCGCTGGCTCTGTTGATTTGCTGCTTAGATGATCTGTCCAATGCTGAGAGAGGTGTCCCCAATTATTATTGTAGAGTAGTGCTGCTTCTTTTACTCTGGAGTGGGCTTCCTGGAGAGAGAGATGTCCTCTCTTTTTTTTTGGTCTCCGCTGGTGACTTTGCTTGTCAATACAGTTGAGTGGCTGGCGGGCCACCTGCAGGGTGAGTGTGGTTACTGTTGTGGCGTCTAGCCGCTTTTGCAGCAGCTGTGGTTATTGCATTGGCTATGGTGGGCCACCTGCATAGAGGTGATGTTTCTGGCATGCTCCTTGCCTGGTTGTTGGTGGGGGTGGCAGCCCTCAGCTCCTGCCTCAGGACCCTGGACGGCCCCGTGGTGCATGACTGGTTGTGGCAGGAGGGGTAGGCTCCCAGCTCCATCTGTTTATTTACTTATTACCATCTTAACCATTTTTAAGTGTATAGTTTAGTAGTATTAAGTAGATTCACATTGTTGTGCAAAAGATCTCCAGAACGTTTTCATCTTGCGAATCTTAAACTCTGTACCCATTAAACAATTCCCTCTCTTCTTCTACCCCCTGGTAACCCCAATTCTATTTTGTTTCTGTGATTTTGACTACTTTAGATACCTCATACAAGTGGATTCATAGTATTTGTCTTTTCATGATTGGGTTATTTCTCTTAACACAATGTCCTCAAGGTTCATCCATGTTGTAGCATGTGTCATAATTTCCTCCTTTTAAAAACTGAATATTTCATTGTACGTATGTATCACATTTTGTTTATGCATTCATCCATCAATGGACACTTGAGTTGCTTTCGCCTCTTTGCTATTGTAAATAGTGCTGCTATGCACATGGGTGTACAAATATCTCACTGAGACCTTCCTTTCAATTATTTTGGATATATACCCAGAAGTAGAATTGCTGGATTATATGGGAGTTATATTTTTAATTTTAGGGGGAATATCCATACTGTTTTCCATAGTGGCTGCACCATTTTACAATTCCACAAACAGTGCACAAGGATTTCAATTTCTTCACATACTTGCCAACACTTGTTATATTTTGTTTTTTAGACAGTAGCCATCTGAATAGGTGTGAGGTGATCTCTGGTGATTAGTGACACTGTGCATCTTTTCACGCCTGTGGGCCAGTAAGGTGAGTTTTTGTCCTTTTCTTCATCATCGGCCTCACGTAGGCTTTCCATTCTACCACAGCTTGTACTTATCACACAAACTCTGCTGGGCACATTGTAAAGTCTTATTCTTCAGTTTTGGAGGCTGGGAAGTTCAAAGTCTAGGGAACACTGGTAATGGCCTTCTTCCTAGTGGGGTAACTCTCTACAGTAACTCAGGGTATCACATGGCAAGAATGGGCTGAGCAAGACTGACAGTCACAGGTATGTTTAATAAAGAGTAAATATAATAACTTACCAATAGTGGTTGAGAAAAAAGTTCTAGCTGAGCTCTATAAATAATGTCATCAAGAACTTCCTGGCCAAGGTCCCACTGTCCATTATACCTATGGAGAAGCATATCATTTATTGTTTTTAACAAATATATTTAATCTTCAACACAATTTTTTTTATTGTTCCAATTCCTACTATTGTGGTTGTGAAATAAGATTTTCATATCAATTTTTACATCATTTCATTTCTAAACTAGCCTACTTATGGTTATAAGAACAAAATGAAGATTCAAATACTATGTTTAAAATAGCTGACCGATGTCTC
>NW_007732818.1:27290-35519 GCF_000696425.1 Galeopterus variegatus
GCGCAGCACCGAGGGTTGCGATTCCGTTGCCGGTCCCAGTCCGGTACGGGCGCGACGCTGAGGGCTGCGATCCGTTGCCGGACACGAAAAAAGACAAAAAGGAAAAAAAAAAAGAACTATATAGAGATACATAGTTTTCCATACAGAAAACCAAGCAATTTCCAGACTCTAATTTTAATGACTAGTTATGTGATATTTTGGCTATTTTAAAAGTACTAAAAGGAAACTGTAGAAAAACAAGATATTAGACCCATCATGGAATAAAAGATTCAATGTTGTATCTGATAAGGAAGAAAGAGAAATATTAAAATTTTCCAAACATTCTTAGAAAGAATTCATACAATTTCATATTCTACCTACTTACATGGCATAATAAACCCCTGTGAGAAGTTGTACCATAAATTCAGGATCCAATACTATTCGACCACAGAGTTCTTTCCAATGTTTTTCATGTTGCCGTGGAAACCCACTCACACAAACCCTAGGAAAATACAGTATTTACCATGTATGATTTCCTGATTCATTAAATTGTCTTCGCTTTCATTAGTTCATTTATTCAATTTATTCATTCCTCAAATATTTACTGAGTGTCTGCCATGTGCCAGTCACTGTTCTAGGCCCATGCATATAATCATGAACCAGTAAAAGACAAAAAATAAATAAAAAATAAAATCTGTACCTTTATAAAGCATACATTCCAGTGGACTATATCCATAAAAGCAACAACTTCTCAAATACCTAACCATCTCTTTTATAACCACCCTTCTTTCTCTTTAAACATACACACAAAAAATGAATAACTTTAATTCATCCTAAACTGAATCAGGGTGAATTACTAGGAGGTATAGAAATCTCAAAACAAATAAAGGGACATTTCAAAATACTGCGTGAGGCTATCTATCTTTCATTCATTCATTCATTCATTTATGGCAACTGGCCAATATGAGGATCCAAACCCGTGACTTTGGTGTTGTGTTATAAGGCTGTGCTCTAACTAAGTGAGCTAACTGGCCAGCCCTGTGAGGCCTTTTTTTTTTTTTCCCCCTATTTCACAACAGGTTGATTTTATTTTCATCATCACCATAGCTATACCTTGTTGGTGCAAAATTCTCTGTCTACATGATTGGCCATTTCCTAGCAGCTAGACCTCTGGAGACTTCGCCAACAGGTCTGACGTCTTTGTCTACACCCTAAAGTTACTGGCTACATAGGTTGACACTTGAAGTGGCATAATTCTTCATGCTCTTTTGATCCTGCTCTGGCTCATTGTGACTCTGTCCTTATTCAGCCGATGATAATGGCCGAATGGTGTTGGCCCTCTCCCTTTCTTAGGTTGAATTGAAGGCGTGGCCATTTTTGCAGAAGCTTTTTTTCTCGAACTCTCTTGAAGGGGTCTTTTTACCTTCATGGCTGTCTTGAGCATCTGGACTTGCTGACATTGGCCACATTCATAGCCTTTACGTGCACAAAGATCTTTTCATCTATAGGCAGACCTGTGATGGCGAACTTGGTCTTCCTGATCAGATCTGTGTTTGTAGCTATCCAATCTTCAGAGTTTTGAGCCTGGGAAGTCCAGGGTCAATGTGTGCAACTGGTGAGGGCCTTTTTCTTGGTGGGGACTCTCTCTGTGAGACCATTTTTAATCAAAGTACCATAAACAACTCCCTACCTTCCATCTCATTAAGAGATGCTTCCAAAAAAGTTATGCTTAATACTTATCAAAAGTTGTAATGTATTTATATTATTTTAATCAATTAGTTTATTAGGATAATTGTAATGGTGAGTCCAGAAGAAATTTTTTGGTGTTTAGTGCCTTATGGTCTCAGGAAATTTTTTTTAAAAAATTCAATTTATCTACATATTTTTTGTAGCAGAGAAGTATAATTATCAACAGAGAACTGATCAATAGAAGAATTGCAAGTTGAAAATACCATTACATTAAGATGAAATTACGTGAGGAAAGTGGAACGGAAACTCAATTTCAAGGAAGCAAAAGGAACAGAATAACATCAGACTGTTAAAATAGAGCCTGTTCTTTTATTCCTCAAATGGATGATTGGGTTAAAAATTCAATTTATCTACATATTTTTTGTAGCAGAGAAGTATAATTATCAACAGAGAACTGATCAATAGAGAATTGCAAGTTGAAAATACCATTACATTAAGATGAAATTACGTGAGGAAAGTGGAACGGAAACTCAATTTCAAGGAAGCAAAAGGAATAGAATAACATCAGACTGTTAAAATAGAGCCTGTTCTTTTATTCCTCAAATGGATGATTGGGTATCAAATCACTGTGTTATTTACATTATACACATTTAAAGTAGTAACCCAACACAATTTTTAAAAAATTATATTAATATTTACATACTGGAAATCATATCATTTGCATGTATTTAAGATAAGATGAAAAATTTTAAATGTCCACTTAAAAACATACAAGGAGTACTTAGTTTTTCTAAATACTTTAGGAGACATGTGAACAAAAGCTTAAGGACTACTAAACTATGCCATCATTTTTGTTGTTAAGAAACTCTACTAAAGGCCACAATAATGTTGCCATAAGAGAGCTGGCAGATTTCTTTCAATGAATGAAAAATAGTCACTTATAAACAAATTTATCTGCAGGGTAGGCAGTAAGTGCTTAAACAGTGTATTCTCTTGAAAACAACACCTACGTTAGAGACAAGAACTTTGTTAGCCATTAATCATCATATTATAGGCAAGAGAAAATAATATATTTATGTTAACATAATATATAAAATCAAAGTTATAGCTAATTTTAGATTGGCTTTCCCCTGATTAGAAAAATTAATGTTTTGTTATAAACGAGATCACACTCTCTTCCAAGTGACACAACAACATATGAATTTGAGTAAAACATTTGTGGTGGACAGATTCCTGTGGGGCCATGATCCTTAATTTCTGGTATTCATGTCCTGTGTCATTCATCCCTTCCCCCTTGAGTGAGGGTGGGATCTGTAACTTGCTTCTAATCAATAGAATACAGCAAAAGTAATGGGATTCCATGATTATGTGTATGAGATTATGTGATTATGTTAATAAGATAATAGGTCTTGCTGGAGTCTCTCTCATTCCTTCTCTGGCTTTGAAGAAGCAAGCTGCCTATGTGGGAGGCCCATGTGGCAAGGAGCTGAGGATGGCCTCCAGCAGACAGCCAACAAGAAACTGAAGCCCTCAGTCCTACAACCATAGGAACTGAATTCTGCCAACAAAAGTGTTGAGTCTCAGTTGAGACTACAACTCCAGCCAAAATCTTAACTGCAGCTTTGTAAGACCCTAAGCAGAGGACCTGGCTAAATCATGCCTGGATTACTGATCCACAGAAACCATGAAATACTAAATGTGTGATATTTTAACGCTGCTAAAATTGTGGTAATTTGCCATGCAGCAGTAGAAAACTAATACAGCTATATTACTTACATTTTTTTTCTAAAGTGGAAATTTAAATTTCAGCCTAGATCTGTCCAAATTATTAGAAATTCTGATTTAATAAATATTATAATCTATGAGACACACAGAACACCCATACACACATACAAAGAGACACACACATAATTGGTGTTATTGCTAATCATCTTCTCCAACACAGGGATTTATTTGTGAAACATATAAAGGAAAAGGTTCACATTCCTTAAGATCTTCTCCATCCATAAGACTACGTACTCAAGCTCTTAAAGTGACAAATAAAAACTGTCAGCCAGGGAGTGATTTGGTATATCACTAAACAAACCTAAACTTATGTATCTTGGCTTAACTCCATGTTCAACTAGAAAATATTTCTTTAATGCTGAAATAATTTTCAAGAAATCATGAGGGATGATAAATATTCCCATAGGAATGTAAGCTCCACAAGGTTTGTTTACTGCTGTATCACCAGAAGTTATAAGAGTGGCTAGCATAGAGAATGTGCTCAATAAATATTTGTCAAATAAATGAATGAATATGAAGATTAATAATAATTACTCTTCTTACCTGGAGCCCATCCGACAAAGAGATTGGTAAGATGAGGCAGGCATATACACAATAGCAGAATTATAACACAACATTAGAAAACTCAGGACTTCAAACCTAGAAGAAACAAACACAAGGGGAAAAGATTACAATTATTTCTACTAGAGACTGTAGTAAGCGATTTATTCACTGGAAGGTTATAACAATGCCTTAATATTGACCTTCAGGGTTTCTCAATCAGATTACCATAGCATCCTTCTCAGTAATTTCCCTGTATCTATTCTCCTTATTACAAGTCATATACCTTGCTGACATCTGTATTTTCTTTTCTTTTTTGTACAGGGATCAAACCCTGGACCTTGGTGTTATCAGCACCATGCTCTAACCAAATCTGCTAACCAGCCAGCCCTATTTTCTTCTTTAAAAAATAAATCATCATGCTTGAACAGATGACTTGCACCAACAGAAACACACCATCTTCCTACTGACTGCATGATAAAATCCCAGCTTATCACAATGTCCTTAAAAAAATCACAGTCTTTATTACAAGGTCCTTTAAAATCCACCTTCAATCTACTTCTCCAGCCTTATTTCCCTCCACTACCCACCACATATATCACACTACATCAGTCTTCTTACCACTATATGAACATACCATAATGTTTTATAACTCCTTGCTTTTATTCATGCTGCTGCTTCTTACTACAATATACTTTTTCACTTGGGAAACTCCTGCTACTGGTCTCAAGTCCTGACTCAAATTTTTACCTTAGCCACAAAGGTGTTCTTAATTCTACCAGCTAAAGGAAACCGGTCCCTTATCGGTGTAGCTCTAACACAGCATTTAATCATACTGAATTGTAACTCTGCCTCTACCTCTGTTTCACCCATTTAGTAACAAGCAACTTCAGGACAGAGACCCTGATTTATTGATCTCTACCACTAGTGTCCAGCACAGTGTCTGATACATTATAATTGCTCAATAAATATTTATTGAATGAGTACTACTATTGAACGAATAAATTAATGGTTTCCTAATCTTCATAAACTCTAAGAAAGTGGCTCCAAGGTCCTTTTTAAAAACCTATATTCTGTGTCTTACCCAGATTGGCCCAATTAGAATCCCTAGGGGCAGGACCCAGGGAAGTTGTGCTTCTAAAAAGCTTCCCATAGATGGATGGTAAAGGGTATATGGAAACTCTTTGTACTATTTTTACAACATTTTTTGGTAAGTCTAAAATTATTTCAAAATGAAAAGTTGAAAGTCTGACTCAGAAGGAGTCATACCCTCAGATCCTTTCTCTTCACATACCTAGGTAAAAGAGTAGATATTCATTTTCTGAAAGGATAAAAGAGAGTTTCTACCTGGGAGCAGGCACAACTGTGATGGGGGCTAGGGGGTGGTGTGCCAGTGAAGGGGTATACCATACTGAAAACAGGAAGATTAACTGAAATATGCCCTACTGGATATTGAGACCTCAAGCTCTCTTTCTCAACAAGGCCACCAGAATGCTAGCAGCCAGACCTCTAGTTTAAGAGACTGTAAGAGTTAAGTCTAGGGAATTTAACACACTAAGAAGAAAGACTTAAAGATATGGCCTTGGGAAATTTCCCAACTGAATGGCCCAGTGAGATCACCCTATGATTATCAATTAGCCCTAACATGGTCAGAGCTTCTCATTTTTTATTCTCCTACTATTAAATATGAGGGGAAAAAACGATTACCAGAATCTAAGGAACTCCACTAATATAAAAAAGAAACTAAAATAAAGAAATAGAAAAAGAAAAACAAGGCAATTTGGAGGAAACAGAGCATGCGAAGAGAAAAAATAACTTTGAATAAAGCAAATTATCATTAACATTCTCAAAAATATAATAGAAGACCCTGTTTCTAAAAAAAAGGAAGAACATGATCTATTTTAAAAGACTGTTCAGAGAACAACAATAAAAAGGTTTTTGATATACAAAATAAAATTGTAGAAATTAAAATCCAAAAAAATAATTGGTGGATGAAGTTAAGGTAATTACCCAGAAAGTAAAGCAAAAAGAAAAAGATATGGCAAATAAGGAAAGGAAAGCTGACCACTCTAGGAGACAACATCCAAATCAAGAAAATTTCCCAGTCTGAAGGTCATGAGTTCCCAAATCAAAAAGGTTCACCTAGTGCTCAGCGCAATGGATGAAATAAACCCACACCAAGAAATATTACAGTGAAATTTCAGAAAATTAGGAACAAAGAATGAGATATGGGGTACAGGAAACAGTAAATCCACATGGGAAAAAGGTGAGGAGAATTCCCAGGATCATGGTCAACGAAGAACTGAGATAATAACCACACACCAGGCAAAGAGGGCAACATAGTTCAGATTAGAGTAAGTCAAAAGGCTGCAGGAGCCTCTTTTCAGGAAGAATAAATTGAGAGAATAACTTATGTGAATGAGGATCTTTTTTTCTTTTAAGATGACCAGTAAGGGGATCCCAACCCTTGACTTGCTGTTGTCAGTACCACGCTCTCCCAAGTGAGCCAACCCTACACAGAGATCCGAACCCATGGCCCTGGTGCCATCAGCACCACACTCTCCCAAGCAAGCCATGGGCTGACCCTGTGAATGAAGATCGTGAAAGGAGATTTAGACAACTAACAGAAAATTTGCAGGGGTTGAATTACAAATAATAATTCAACAAAGTAATAAACAAAGAAAAAAGAAAAAAAAAAGGACAATTATGAGCTCCAAGAAAAACAAAAAGCTCAGCACTGACTAGTTCTGCATGAACAATGGACATTTATAATAATGAGAAATCTGGGGTCCTCAGTGGCCTCAGGTGAGTACCCTTGCAATGGAGAAGCTGGTTTCGGGGTACAACAAGCAGCTGACTTTGTCAGGCAGTTCCACTCCTACTCCAAGAGCAAGAAGCAATGGAAAGCCTCCATGGAATTATCCTGTGACACCTGCCTGACTATGGCAACTACCTGGATCAGCTGCTATCACTCTCCATGGTCTGGGCCAACCACATCTTCCTGGGCTGCAGCTACAATAAAGACCTTTCAGACAAGGTGGTGGCAATGGCTGATGGGACTGAAGTGGAAGACCTGCCACAGTTTACTATCAGATGTGAATTAATAAAAAAAAAAAAAAATCAAGGCTAAGGCAGAACATTTATTACATTTTCATCATCAGCTACAGGCTTAGAAAGGAGGCTGGGATGAATGTGACAGTAACCACAGCAGCTAGCTCTTGAGCCTCCTGGTACTATCAACATAAAGAGTCAGCTGAAATGAAAAGGAATCTATCTAGATTAACTATTTAAAAGTTCTCACTCAGGGAGAGTTCGGTGCTGATAAAAGTTCTCACTCCACCAGTAGCTATTACTATAAAAGAATGCATGATATCTTTATCAACATAAAGAGTCAGCTGAAATGAAAAGGAATCTATCTAGATTAACTATTTATTTATTTATTTATTTATTTTTTTAACAGGAGAAAAAGGTTTATTTGTATGAACATAAGAACCAATGAAATAAGTAGCTGGCTCATTAAATGGTTAAAGTTAAAAGTCTTATACACCTAACTTAGTAGGGAGGGGGAGAAACAAATAGATTTATTTAGGAAAGACAAATGGGTTTTTAACAGAATAAAGGTGAGATAAAGCTTGTGATGTTTATCTATATAAGTGGACTTTCTGTCTTTTCAGGGCTAAAAAAACTCCTCTGGAGAGAGTATTTATGGTAGGTTTTCTCTTGGTCTCCCTCCTTTTTTTTGAAGCCTCCCCAAAAGGAAAGTTATTGCAGTCCTCATCTCTCAGAAGTTTCTGCTGTTAGTCAAATAAGGAAAACTCTAAGGTTTTTTTCCACATCTATTGAATATGAAATGTCTTCAGCTTAAAATAATCTTTATACTAACTCTGGGGTTCTGAGTGGGTCTCCACACAGCAAAGCATGGGATCTTTGGCTAGTTATTTATTCCTACTTCCCTCCTCTGTAAAATGGGGATAATTATAACACCTCCCAAATTTGTTGTGAGGATTGAGTTTGCAGAGCCCTTAGAAAAATACCTAGCACATAATCTCAAAAATGCATGCTAATTATTATCATGATTACTGTATTTGGTTTTTTTCCTTTTTTTTTTCCTTTCTTTTTCTTTCTTTCTTTTTTTTTCTATATATGATTACTCTACTTGAGATGATGCCCACAGAACTGGGCTAAAAGAGTCACCTGGAAGAAATTCTCAAAAGAACTGAAAGGACTTGATCTCTC
>NW_007732818.1:36335-71489 GCF_000696425.1 Galeopterus variegatus
TTTATGTTGGTGTAGTAAATGGTAATGGAAAAAAAAAATGAGAAATCTGAATAACCAGTTTTCTACAATTACAACATAACTACATTGATAGGACATAAGGATGAAGGAAAGAGCTAAATCTTCATCTTTCACGGAGGTAAGTTATTAGACAATACCCAAAACTGAAAAATTAAGAAACAGAAAGTTACTCAAAGATATGAAAGTAAATATCGAAAGAATCAGTTAAAAGCAGAGTTCCTAAATCTTGGCATTATTGGCAGTTAGGGGTCAGGTAAGTGTTTATTGCTGGGGTTGTCCTGTGCATTGTAGGGTACTGAGCTGCATCCCTGACTCTAGATACTAGACACCCCGACGCAGCTGTGACAAACAAATCTCCAGACATTACTAAATGGTCCCTGATTGGGGGGAGGAGAGGGGACAGAACTGCCCTGGTTGAGAACCACTGGTTAAAAGTCCTTACATTTGGGGGCCGGCCCGGTGGTGCACTCGGTAGAGTGCGGAACTTGGGAGTGTGGCAGCGCTCCCGCCGAGGGTTCGGATCCCATATAGAGACCGGTCCGCTCACTGGTTGAGCGCGGTGCGGGCGCGACACTGAGGGTTATGATCCCGTTGCCGGTCGTGGTACGGGCGCGACACCGAGAGTCGCGATCCCGTTACCGGTCATGAAAAAAGACAAAAAGGAAAAAAAAAAAAAAAAAGCCCTTAAATTTGGGAAAGGGGAAATGGAACAAAGGGGAAGCTAGAGATTGCAGTTTTTCTTAATAAACTATATAAAGTTAATGCATATTTAACTTTGGGGAAAAAAAAGTGTGTGTGTATTCCTGATATAATGGATTATATAAAAAACTAAAACATACAGCAAAAACAAAACAATAGGAGAATGAAATAAGACTGTTCACACCCACTAAGATGGCTGCAATCAAAAAGACAGAAAATAAGTGTTGGTGTGGATATAGAGAAACTGGTACTCTCAAACACTGCTGGTGGGAATGTAAAATGGTGAATGCAATCTGGGAAACAGTATGATCATTCCTCAAAAAGTTAAATGTTGAATTATCATGTGACCCAGTAATTCTACTCCTAGGTATATACTGAAAATAACTAAAAACATGTTCACGGAAAAATTAATAAATGAATGTTCACAGCAGCTGCTATGGTCTAAATTTTTGTGTTCCCCCAAAATTCATATGTTGAATATCCCAATGTGGTGGTATAAAGAGGTAGGGCTTTTGAGAGATGACTAGGTCATGAAGGCTCTGCCCTCATAAATGGGATTAGTGCCTTTATAAAAGAGGCCTAAAGGAACTTGTTCACCTTTTCTGTGATGTAAGGACACTGCTAGAAGGTGCCATCTATGAAGCAGAGACTCTGAGCCCTTGCCAGACATGGATTCTGCTGGTGCTTTGCCTGGAAGTTCATAATCTCAAAAACTGTGAGCAATAAGTTTCTGTTGTTTATTAGTTACCAAGTCTAAGGTAATTTTGTTATAGCAGCCCAAATGGACTAAGACAGCAGTGTTATTCATAATAGCCAAAAAGCAGAAATAAGCCAAATGTCCATCAACTGATGAATGGATAAACAGAATGTGGTATATCTATAAAATGGAATATTATTGGGTCATAAAAAGGAAGTACTGATACATGCTACCACAAGAATGAACCTTGAAAACATGCTAAAGTGAAAGAAGCCAGACACAAAAGGCTACACATTGTATGAATCCACTTACATGAAATTTCTAGAACAGACAAAAGCACAGACATAGAATGTAGATAAGTGGGGCTGGCTGGTTAGCTCAATTGGTTAGAGCATGGTTCTGGTAACACCAAGGTCAAGGGTTCAAATCCCTGTACCAGCCAGCTGAAAAACAAAGCAAAAAAAGAAGAAAAGAAAGTAGATAAGTGGTTATCAGGGGTTGGGGGGAAGGGAAGAGTAACTGTAATGGCAATGAAGTTTCTTTTTGGTATGGTGAAATTCTGGAATTAGAATGTGGTGGTGGTTGAATAACCCTGTGAACATACTAAAACCCCCTCAATTGTACACTTTAAGGGTGAAGTTTATGGTATGTGAATTATATCTCACTTAAAAAATAAATTTAAAGCTAATAATTAACTGAAAATGTGCAACATGTAAAAACACAGTGCCTTTTTCTCAATATTCAAAAAGCTCTTGCGAATCTCTAGGGACAAAATACACAGCTCAAGAAGAAAAATGGACACAGGACACAGTTTACAGGTCAAGGAAAACAATTAAAGAATTAGCATATTAAAAGCTTTCAAGCCCAGTCATAATTAAATGAGTGTGAAGTAAAACAATGTGACAGCAGTTTTTAACTATCAGATTGGCAAAGATTAGGAAATTTGAAAATACCCAGTATTGGGAGTTAGTAGGAGGAAATAGGCACTCTCAAACTACTGGTAGAACATTCAATTGGTGCAGTTGTTTTAGAGAGGGTAATTTGGCAATATCTACTCAAACTGAAAAAGCAGACATTCTTTAGCATAACAATTTCACTGTTAGGAATCTATCCTACATTTTTGTGCTCTCATGCAAATGTAAGTGTACTTCAAAAAGTCTGTGGAAAATAGAATTAAAAGATAATATGAATCTTTCCACGAATTTTTTTCTTTTTTGGTGGCTGGCCAGTACAGGGATCCAAATCCTTGACCTTGGTGTCACAAGGCTGTGCTCTAACCAACTGAGCCAAGTGGCCAGCGCTCCATGAACTTTTTGAAGTATCCTTGTATATATTAAAAAAAATGTATTCCTTGCAATATTGTTCACAGTAGCGAAAAGTCAGATACAATCTAAATTTACTCAATATGAGACTGGCTAAAAACTGATGGTACACATATAAAACGGGATAAGTAGTCATTAAAAAAGAATAAAGAGATCACTATGTTCTTCTAGATAAAGAAGTCCAAGATCTATTGCTAAGTGAAAAAAGTAAATTGTAGAACAACATGTACAACTGAACCCCATGTCTATGGGCCTAAATGTGTGACATATGCTTCTGCATGCATTAAACTATTCTGGGAAGACACCTTAAAAACTGCTAACATGGGTTGGCCAGTTAGCTCTGGTGTTATAACACCAAGGTCAAGGGTTCAGATACCCATACTGGCCGGCCAGCCCTCCCCCAACCCACTAACTATATATACATATATACATAAATATATATATATAAACTGCTAATAGTTTAGGTGAACTACTGGGAGTGGAAATGGGTGATTAGAGGGAAGAAGAAGACATTTACTTTTCTCTTTGTACTCTTGTCTATTTTCACTTTATATAAGGATACTTCAAAAAGTTTGTGGAAAAACAGAATTAAAAGATAATGTGAATCTTTCCATGAACTTTTTGAAGACCCTGTGCACTCTGTACTATTTAAAATTTACCACAAGTAAATAATACAAAAATTTTAATTAGAAAACAAGAAACAGGTAATCAGATGATTTTTATGCAAGCCTGTCTGCAGACTGTACTCATGAACCACTACTGTTTATATAAATTTTATATTGCTGAAGGATTTGAGTAAACCAACATTAATTACTACATAAAAAATAATTAAGTTGTGACTTTAAGTTGGAATAAAGCCTTTTCCAAGTGTTATAAAGCACCCTACTGGCTAACACAGGACGCTCATTAAAGCTGAATTCCAAAACAATGAGTCAGGACACAAGGAATGCTGTTGCATTTCCTATCATATGTATAATATTGGGAAGACCATAAGAAGAACCAGAATTCCAGACTGAAACGCTTCATCAAAGGTCAATGACTATGGAAATTTGCTTGATCCTATATTTCTTCCATAGCTCTAATATTATAACCAATGAGGTAAGAGAAATATTATACTAGGAACATAAAATATCATATAACAAATAGAATCTGCTAACATTTTATTATCTGTCAGGCACTGTGCTAAGCGTTTTTTGGGTATCACCTCATTTATTCCTCACAATTACCATGAAGGGTAGTGTGAAGTAAAGAATTTGGCCTTGCCTAAAGAGAGGTCTGGGCTTGGTCCTCAGCTTCTGGGAGGTAACCCATGTCATACCTGCTATAAGTATCTTTATTTGGGATGGGGGCTGGTGACACAGGATCTTGTTGGTAAATTCTAAAGCTATAGCTACATTGGGAGGATATAGGAAGGCAATGGTTAATAAGATTAAGATGAAAGGGTAAATGGAGTTTACGTAATGTGATCGTATCTCCTTTACCCGAATGCATTATGGAAATGGATATTTTCTCTGTCTGGAAACGCTTCTCCTACCTAGTATTGTAAAACAGAAGGCATACAAATCCATCCTTCTGCCGAAATTAATTGAACATGCTAAATGAGAACCAATAAAACTGCCCAAGCAAACACAGGTCATTAATTTGCTATACAAGAGCCCTTTGTGGAGTACAAGCTGGGGCTTATAGTAAATGCCAGTAAATGCCACCCAGTGACAACTGCTGGGATTTGGGACCAGAAAATTTCCATTTGAGAGACAACTAGCTTGCCACTAGGCACCAACTGAGACTGCCCCTGTGACTGAAGGACGTAAAATAATCCTGAAGCCCAAAGTATCCATAATGTCTTGGGTGATGTCAGAGAAACGCTCTAATGAGGATGGCAGTACTCAGAAGAGTTCCACAATAAAATGGAAATGCTTTGTGTAGAAACATGTTACCGAAAAAATGCAAAGAGGAACTGAGAGCACTCAGGAACAGGGAGTCTCTTTTTCCCCTTGGCTGGCTCAGAAGAGTTCCATAATAAAATGGAAATGCTTTGTGTAGAAACATGTTACCAAAAAAATGCAAAGAGGAACTGAGAGCACTCAGGAACAGGGAGTCTCTTTTTCCCCTTGGCTGACTTTGGTACCACCTGAGTAGGTGCCAGATTCCATTACCATCTGGAAAATACCCTATGAACAGCTCCCTACTGACCTGCACCTTTCTCTTGGTCCTGGGGGTTTCAGGAGGAAGGACTACATGTAGCCTCTGCTAGGAGTCCCTCAGGGAGTAGAGCCACACGCAACCCTGCCAAGAGAGTGCAGCAAGGTGAGTTGCTCAAGGCACGCCTTGAGCTAGGGACTGCTGCCTGGGGAGGTGATCAACCAGAGACCAGACACAAAGTTCGGGGGCGTAGCACATGCACTAAGCAACTTTATTGGGTAAAAGCATGTCTTATATATGTTTTACCCAGCTGTAAACCCCTCGTATACCTCCGCGTCTCCTAGGTAACTCAATAGGAAGTCTGTGGTTTGCAGTTAAGCTTTGCTCATTTTTGTTGACCTAGTCTTTTTGCATTTCTGCTAACAAGTCTATATCCTGGAGAGCAAGAGTGCCTCCATCTTTAACAGGTGTCCTCCTTCATTTTCCTCCATTGACTAACAAAGAGTTGCTTGGTTTATGGATGGCAGTTCTAAAGTGAATAGACAGTATCCTGTTTGGAAGACTGCCACTCTGATCGAAGGTAAGAACAAAGAGCTTGACAGGTTGGCTGAACCGCATGCAGTTTGCTGCTATGTTTGGGTTTTTACCGGCTCATGAGTGGTGGTCAGTGTCCATGCCATGTGGTCAGGCAGAAGGGTACTAGAAAACTAGCCTGTTAATGGGGTGCCCGTATGGAAAACAGCCCTATGAAAATCACTATGGCAGTTTCAGTGTAACTGGCTTTTAGTTTAAATTTATTCCCTTTTCAAATTGTTAGATCCTTCAGTAAATTTCCCTAACAACCTCTCATTCTTTTTCTCCTATCTGCCCTTTAAGTTAAAGCCTCTGGCAAGAAGTCATGAGTTGTGTGCCTAAGGATTCTTTTCCAGGATCATTGGAATTAGTGTGGCCCAACACATACCGGGCTAGGCTGGCTGAGCCTGCAGACCTCTCTACTGAGCCTGCATGAACGTCTGACCCTTTGACATCAGACAGCTGAGGGTTCCACCTTCAGACCCTTCTAATGCCACCATCTTCTGAACATGCAGACAGCTTGGGCCTGCACACAGATCACTGATGGACTCCTCCAAATCCTTTAGCCAATCATGATCCCTGCATCTTGCACTGCCCCTAACCACTTCCCCATAAATGTACTACCTTCCCCATTGTGGGGAAGGCTCTGCTGTGATGTAAATCTTCCACCTTCTCACATAGCCCCTTGTGCCTAAACCCTTCTCTACTGCAAAGACATGTGCTTCAGTGATTGGCTTTCCATGGCACACAGGCAAACAGATCGCACTTGGTTCAGTAACATGAGGAGTGCATTAAAGTAGGATTTGTCAATGTACATCAGGAGAATCCCCTTCTAGAATCAGAAGGTGACTGGTACTAATGAGTAGATATCTCAGTGTGCTCCACCTGAGGTGGCCAACTGGGTCCACAAAATGAATGGACATGGCAGTAGTACAGCAATGCAGAGATGGGCTGAATTTAGACATATTCTTTTTGCAGGTTCTGAGGCATAAAATGCCAATAAGAGACACAAAGACTATAGATAGCTATGGGACAGATTCCCCTAGGCGAAGACGCTGCACATAGCTGGCAAATTGGACTGATGTCAGTAGCCCCTAGAGGCTATAAATGGGTCCTGACAAAAATAGACACTTATTCTGCATTGGGCTTTGCTTATGAGATTGTAGATCAAATGCTCAGAGTGCTATAAAAGGACCAAAACAGGGTTGGCTGGTTAGCTCAGTTGTTTAGAGCATGGCACTAATAACACAAAGGTCCAGGGTTCAACCCTGTACCAGCCAGTTGTCACAAAAACCAACCAACCAAACAAACAAACAAACAAACAAAAGGAGAACAGAAGATACCACATCAATATGAACTGCTAAGTCACATTTCTTCAGCAAGGAACACACTTTACAGCCCATAAGGCCCAACAATGTGCAAAGAGATATCCTCAGGGTATCTCTTTGGAACATGCAATTGAACTGAATGGAATGGAACAAGCAATTGAAAAAGAAAAGAACTGGATGAATTAAAACATCTGTGGTCTAAAAAGGGTGGGTGGAAAGATAAAAGCACGAAGGGCTAGCTTACAGGCCTTCAGGCACATGTATTTAACATGAGGGAGGCCAAGAAAGGGCTGATAATCACTGAATAGAATCCTCTACTTTTCTGAGGCATTCTAAGAGAGGTGGTTGCGGGGATGATGCTGGTATGACTATGCAATTCTTCCCACGGGGTCAGGGGAAGAGAGGGAAGAGGGTGGTATAACTAAACTTTTTTCCTTTTTTCATCACATCACCCCCTACCTAAGGCAGTGGCCCCAGTACCAGGGCTGCAACTGTGGGGTGCCAGAGGCAATGGTGATTCCTAAGCAAGAACAGAGAACTATACCTTTAAACCTTTATGTCAGATCCTAAAGGCCTGATGGGGTAGGTAGTGCCGTCATCCCATCTAGTAAGATTGGGTTGACAGAGAATGTAGAGTATTGCCTTGTAGTCGAGACAGCACACTAGTTTTGTACCTATGCAAATCTACCCTATATGGTTAGGAGTGGACTGAAGGGGAGGCACTTGCTAGACTAGCATTACTGCCAGCAGTATGGACCAATACAGTGGCCAAACCTAATGTCTCTTCCAAAGGTAGAAAAGTTTGAGTATAAAAGAAGAGGCAGAGGAATGATAGCTGAGATAAAGGAATGAATAAATGGGTCATGCAATGTGCGAGAATTCAGTATTACATTAGCACCTCGAAAGAGGCTCAGAGCAAGAGATGATACTGACTATTAGCTCAGATATAATTTCGAGATACCTGAAAGGGTAAAGCCAGATGTTGGTGAGACCACTCCTGCTTTGAGAATATGATGAAGTTGAATGGAAGCCTGTAAACTTGAGTGGCATTGCTCTAGGAGATATTCTGGTCATATGATATGATGATTAACTGAAATAATTGTTAATGAATGACTGAGACTCTCATAATGTGCCAGTATCTTTGGCTTTTATTTTTCAGGTTATATCTACTGCCATCCTATGACAAAGCATAACACTGGCACTGTTGGTAAGGTTACAATATTGATCTTCATGGTCAAATGTATTGGTAAGTTTAGTTAAAGCCTCCTCAGGATTAATACTAATGACTGGCCTGATGAAGAACTACATTTAGGTAACCATCACCTAATTTCTATGACAAGTAGTTCTGTACAAGTATATCACAAGGTAGATGGGGAGGGTGGAAGTAATCAAATTAGTACAAAAATATTAAAATGAATGCAGTGGCTTTATACAATAAATCATTTATTTCTTTAAATCTATCCCTCATCTACACTGGTTCCTCCATATAGCATATTCATAATGATAGTATTGATATGTCTATCACCTAAATGCTATAGTAAATGTTGATGCCCAGATAAACATGATTGTTTCTGCTTAGAAGAGCTTTGGCCAAAGGCCAAGGGATGGCCTGTGTAGTAAACACAAATGCTCCTCAACTTACGATGGGATTATGTGTTGGTAAGTCCATTGTAAGTGGAAAATACCAAAAATCAAAAATGCATTTAGTATGCCTAGCCTACCAAACATCATAGCTTAGCCTAGCCTACCTTAAATGTGCTCAGAGCACTTTACATTAGCCTACAGTTGGGCAAAATCAATCATCTAACACAAAGCCTATTTTATAATAAAGTGTTAAATATCTCGTAATTTATTGAATACTATACTGAAAGTAAAAAACAGAATGGTTGTATGGGTACTTAAAGTATGGTTTCTACTGAATACAAACTGCTTTAGCATAATTGTGAAGTCAAAATATTGTAAGACGAACCATAATAATTCAGGACTGCCTAGAATTTGTCTTTGCCCAATAAGAGGTCTGGCCTTTGCTTCTAGGAAGTAATCGTGTCGTATCTGACAGGAGTATCTTTGTTTAGGGCAGGGGCTGGTGACACCAGAACTCAGGGTAGGGCTGGCCACATTTGACATTTGGAAGTTTCATGGCCATGCCAGAAAGAACGACCATTTAATTTAAGGTAGAAGCTTTGGGTCGTACTGTATCAGTCTACCTGGAGACTGAGATCAACCATTTGAGCAATCAAACTAATCAATTATACCTACATAATGAAACCTTAATAAAAACTCTGGAAATCAAAGCTTGAGTGAGCTTCCCTACTTGGCAAAACTCCGTGTACTGTCACAAATTGATGCTGGAAGGGTAATGTATCCTAACTCCAAGGGAAAAAACAACAGAAGCTTTGTGTTTGGAATCCTCCCATCCTCTACTCTATGCATCTCTTTCTTTGGCTGATTTTAATCTGTATCCTTTCCCTGTAATAAACCATAATTGTAAAAATAATGGCTTTCAGTAAGTTCTGTGAGTCCTTCTAGCAAATTATCAAACGAGGGTGGTTTTGGGAACCCCCCAAACTTTCAGTTGGTACCAGAAGTGAGGGTAGTCTTGGAGGCTGTATCTTCAAACTTTGCAGTTTGTCTAACTTCAGGTACTAATCCCATTCTACAAGGGAGGAACCAAGCTGTAGAGAGTAGATAAACAGCAGGAGGGGCAAGCTTCTAAACTGCAGAGTGTGAATCCTGATTTGGTTGACTTCAGGCACAAGCTTTTAGTTTTTACACTGCTTTACATGAGATGACCATAACATAATACCAAGCATTGGACAAACGATGTATTTCACTAATATGATGTATTTAACTATTAGACTCTTCTCATGACAAACTTGAACTGAAGTACAGTGTCATGTGTCACCTAACTACAGAAATACATTCTGAGAAATGCATTTTTAGGCCATTTCATCATTGTGTGAACATCAGTGTAATCGACCAAAACATCATTATGCAGCATGTGACTGTAGTTATAGTTAACTATTAAGCATAAATTAACAATTGTTACTATCTACAGTTTTGACTGTTACCGGTTTTGTGCAGTGAATGTTTCCCTCTGAGGATGAAGATCACTATAAACAACTCTGATGAGATCATGTTGACACAATGCCCCTTCTGTCAAAGCCATGGATCCAATTGTTGAGGGCTACAAAAATAAAGTACAATATGAGACAATGACTGTAAAATGAAGTAAAAATCTGTATCATGCAATGGTATTTAATTTTGTTTTAACAAAAGGCAGTTTCAGATCCTTTATGCTTCTCTTTCAAAATCTTTTCCATATCTCAATTACATAAATTCTATATAAATTGTAGAATTCTCCTTTTAGAAATCATATATGTAAAATACAGAAAACTAAAAATATATTGTTTTGTTCTTTGAAGATTATGGAATGAATCTATCTTTAGGAAAGAGAGTAAGAAAAGTTGCTGAAAAGGACAAAGTTTAAAAATACAGTAGTTTAAATTTGTTTGTATTCCAAAAACAAAGTACAATTGTTTATAATTATCTCATATAACACAAACAATATTGAAAACTACGATCAAATGTCTCATTGATACTGACAATTTATTTCATGTTTCTAAAGGCAGGAGAACCCTCTATTCATTAATGCTTCATTACCCTCCATTTTATTTCATAGCATGATACACAGAACTTAATTATAACCTCTTACTCAAAAATATTTATGCTAAAATGAGTCCTAGCTAAATAGGAGACATCCTATTTCCAACACAAAACAAAGTCCCAGGGGAATTAACTAAGAAAATTAATAGCTGCACAGAGTTATGAGACAGGCAGGATACTGTGTGTTGGTAGGAATATGGAACGCAACTTTGAGAATAACAGTAAAGTTTCTTTAAATGCTTTCCTTACAACTTTATGCACTAAAGGCCACTACAAACCAGAAATTTGATTCATAACACATTTCCTTATTGGATTTTACTTAGAGAGTGCAGGTACAAAGAGTTCAGCTTAACAGGTATCATCTACCTGTATGATTATCAGTGTTCTCACATTCTTCAACCAAATAAATATAAGAAAAAAGTATGTTACTAAACAGCTAGAATACATCAATTAGACTCCTTTAAACTGAAATATGGCAATTAGAGTGTTAACATTCTTCTAAGAAGTCATTTTCCTAAAGAATAATAAAAACAAATCCATCTAACATAGGTTTCTAAGTGACACAGGAGAGTTTAAAAATTAAAGAATATTTTTGAAAATTCAAATATTTTTGACTAATAAAAAAGTGTAAGAAAATAATCTAAGTGGTTCATTTGTAGAAATGACTTATCTGAGGGTGTTTTATTGAGATGGTAATTAGTTCCTAGCCCCTTTTGTTTTCTTCATTTTTCCAGAGGATCTCTGAAAAGATAACGCTCTCCTTGAGATGGTAATTAGTTACTAGCACCCATTGTTTTCTTCATTCCCTGGTGTTTCTCCTGTCACAGGGCTTAGGCAGGCCTTTTTTGGGGGTTTCTCCTGAGCCCCCAGACAAAGGAATTCCTTGCAAGGAGGTAATAAATTTTAGTCATCCTTTGGGAAGATTGTGCGCCCTGTAGTACTCAGCCAATGAGGAGACTAGGGGAAGGACTTGCATACTAGGAAATAAATTGCTTGCTACAGCCCTTTTCCATGTGCCTGACCTTCAGACACCCGAACCTTATAAAGCTGTAATTAAAGTCTCGCTTCGCTGTACCTTGTGTCTCTGTGTTCATCCTTTGGCATTGGATGGGTGAGGGCATTTCTCACAAAAAGTAAAAAATGATACTGGGGGAAGAATAAAAAAGTACACTAGTTTTTGTGGAAATTTTGAGGAAAATTTTCCATTAATTTCTTTCTGCCTCTCTTGACACACTTCAGTCTTACATCATTAACAACAAACATCTACTTTTTTTTTTTTTTTTTAAAGATGACCGGTAAGGAGATCTTAACCCTTGATTTGGTGTTGTCAGCACCATGCTCTTCCAAGTAAGCCAACCAGCCATCCCTACCTAGGGGGATCTGAACCCGTTGCCTTGGTGTTATCAGCACAACACTCTCCCAAGTGAGCTACAGGCCGGCCCTCAAACATATACTTCTAAGAAGCAAATAAGTAAAGATGTTTCAGAAATATTTATCTCTGGTAAGAAATTGACTTTTTATCTCTTACTCAATATAATTTTAATCAATTCCACCTTTCCAATGTTACTTACTTCATGGTATATTGAAGGCTTGGATAAGGAAGGGATAGTGAAAGACAGAACTTTATTGTTTCCATCTTTATCAGCAATCTCCTATAGTCAAAAAACATACAAAGATGAATAATCACAGGTCTATATAGTAAGAAATAACTTTCTTAATTTAAAGAATATATCATTGGCAATTGAGGAAGGTTTTTAGAAAAAGTAACATATAAAGATTACACAGCCCTAGTATATCTTTTCTAACTTATTAGCAAATTTGTACACTTTGGTAGTACAGTTATAAACTATAGAGAGATATTGAGCGAAATAACATATCAAATCAAATACAACATGACAGCAAAGACAAGAAGCAGGCACACAATCAATTTTCATGTTAAATTTACACACAGGACAGGGAGATTATAAGTGATTAAACCTTTTAGTAGAAACATGGCTGAGCTAAACAGATTACAATTAAAGGTCATAGCCAAGAGATCTACACTTACTCAAACAAGAAAAACACATTGTTCTAACATAGAATACTTTTTTCCAGCTTTACTGAGGTATAATTGACAAATAAAAATTATATATATTTATGGTACAAAATGTGAAGTTTTGATATATGTATATATTGTGAAATGATTACCAAAATCAAGCCAATTAACATATCCAACTCCTCACATAGTTAACCTTTTTTTTTTTTTTAATAATGAGAACATTTAAGAATGAATCTTGACTAAAAGAAACTCTCACAATCATTCAGCAATAAACTAATGGCCTGAAATAAGCCATATTTTAATATAATTAATATTAGTCCAGGTAATTAAAAACAAATTCATATTTAGGTAATTTATACTAAGCTGTAAGAAAATTCTTACAGTGATTTTAAAAGCATTTTATCTCTTCACAAAAAAGGACAAAGGTGTCCTTTCTTTCTCTAGTTTCTGGCACTGCCAATCGTCCTCAGGTATCAACAAATATCTGCCTACAAACAGCAGTAATCAGAGGAGTGAAATGCTGCTGTATCATTCCTTTTCCCACTGCCTTATTTTTTGTCTGTTTCTCTTACAACTCATATTAGTATACATCCGTGGCATAAAATCCATAGACAGAAGATTGCCCTTAGAAGACCTAGGTCAGCGCCGAGCCCGTGGCGTACTCGGGAGAGTGCGGTGCTGGGAGTGCAGCAGCGCTCCCGTCGCGGGTTCGGATCCTATATAGGGATGGCCGGTCGCGGGTTCGGATCCTATATACGGATGGCCGGTCCGCTCACTGGCTGAGCGCGGTGCAGCCGGTCTCAAAAAGGACAGGAAAAAAAAAAAAAGAAGACCTAGGTCAGAGGTTGAGTAGCTGCATGCCATAAAAGGAAGATACAACAAAACAACCAAAAACAAACAAACAAAAAGCCAAAAGAACTTCCCTATAGGGTTCTTCTCTGATTATGTCACAGGAGAGTACCAATTATATGTGAACAATGGCTATACCTCTAAGTTTGGCAGGAAAGTAGGTTTAAAAAGTCCCTTGAGGGGCCGGCCCAGTGGCGCGCTGGAGAGTGTGCCGCCAAGGGTTCGACTGGAGAGTGTGCAGCCAAGGGTTCGGATCCCATGTGGAGACCGGTTCCCGCTCACTGGTTGAGCGCGGTGCGGGCGCTGGAGAGTGTGCCGCCAAGGGTTCGGATCCCATGTGGAGACCGGTTCCCACTCACTGGTTGAGCGCGGTGCGGGCGCAACACCGAGGGTTGCGATCCGTTCTTTTACCGGTCAGTAAAAAAGACAAAAAGGAAAAAAAAAAAGAGTCCCTTGAGAAGTCATGTAACTTCTTTGTAGTCAAACTAGTTACCACCACATCTGGGCCACTGTGCTTCAAGAAAGTCTATGCTAAGATGAATGACTCTGATTTAAATTAGACAAAAACATCTTAATTTTCATTCCTAAATTTCAGATTAAGCCAAATATTTTAAATTTATCTTTGTGTGTATTTGTGGAGAACAGTGGGCTGAAATTTGTTTAAGCTGAGGGCAATATAAAACTCCCCCTGGGGCTGTTTAAGGCAAAGAAGTGCTAGGGAGGGAAAGAGGAAAATGAGAAATGAGTATACAGAGGAAACCCAGTGTGTAAGAAAAACTGAGAACCACAGAGAAGAGAAACCAAAAATATCAAGGGAATTAAAAGAAGTCAGAGCCTGAGGTTGCATTTCTGAAATATAACTGGTCCATTTTTTATAATACACTATTTTTGAGATGTCAAAAGATAATTAAACCACAGCACTAACAAGTACTGCCAATAACTTGTCAAACATTCTGCTTTGCAAAATCTAGAACATTAAACTCTATTAAATCGAACATATACTAAGTGCTTGTGATAAGCACTGTGGGAAAACAGAGTGATAAATAAAACAATTTCCTGCTTTAAAAGAAAAAACAATCAGGCAAGTTAGCCAAGTACAGAATTTCATTCCTAGAACAGCTTTTCATTTTTAAAAACCCCACTTTTAATTATGATAATAATAAAGATAAACACTTATTAAACATCTTAGGAAACATGCTGAATTCTGCAAATTATTTTTAATCCTACTAGCAATATTTTTTCTGTTTTACAGATGAGGCAACTGAAGTCAAAATATTAAGTAACTTGCCCAAATTTAAAATAGCCAGTAAGTGGCAGAACATGGTTTTGAACTGAATACAAGAGATTCTAAAGCCCATGCTCTTTCCTTGAGACTTCTAGTGATGGAAAGGTTTTCTAATGATTTTTTAAGTGATAATATTTAGAGTAAGCACTGGTAGAAAAGAATAGTTATTTATTGTGAGACTCAGTTTTCCTGTACTTTATTACCTCTCAATGATAAAACAAAACTTTATTATATAAAGTATTGGTTTACAATGCATACTAAATGCACAGAATACAAGACTTCAAAGGGCAGAAATTTCAATGTCCTAAACTAGGCATCATGAGGAAAAAAACAGAATAATAATGTTTAAGATCCACAAAACTTAGAATGAAGAGCTTCGTGAACAGTGTAGCATCAAATATATATTATCAAATAATTATTAATAAATGTACAAATTGCTATATCACATTTTTATGATCAAACTACACTTTGCATTGGAAATTTATACAAGCAAGCTCCAAATCCTAAAGCTAAATAAAAGCAGAAGTTTTATGCCGGTGGTTTCACAATCACTACCCCCTCAGTGACTCCAAGATATATTCATAAAATTCATGATTCTTTATTGATGAGTTCAAGTAACCATCCGGTTCTGTACAGAGGCACTTGAGGGTGGAACTATGATGCTGTGCTACTTTGTTCCCTTGCTTTGCACAAGAAAAAGGACCTTGCTGCCCAAATCTTCAGAAGGGTCCTATATAAATGTTCCTATGTTCCCAAACTCTCCTCCACCTTTTCATCTTGCTTCCTATAGTCCTCATAACACTTAAGTTCTTTCCTTTCTAGAGTACGCTCTCTCCATCTTGCAAAATTAATCAAGTCTCCATCTTCATCTCTGTCATCTCAGAAGCATTAGTGGTTTCTTTTCTCCCTTTAGTTTCTACTGTGTTCTTACTCAGATTTTAAAAATCCTAATATGCCATAACAGTGTATTTGGACATTTTCCCCTTAACAGATATCTTCCCCTGAGAGAAACAGAAATCCCACGTCCACTTCCCCTACTCTTCTCAATTATATATGTAGCTTTCAAAATATAAGGAATGGTGACTAAATCAAACTTACAATACCACGGTCTCTTTGCATACCACCACCAGATTTATCTTCCCACTACATAATGTAATTCTTCTGTTCAAAACCTTCTAATTGCTTTCCAAATGGCTATTAAAGAAAACCTAAAATCTTCACTTTATCAGCACCGCACTCACCCGAGTGAGCCACGGGCCAGCCCTAAAATCTTCACTTTAAAAACTCTCTAAAACTGACACTAGTCTTTTCCAGTTTGTATATATGTGAGTATTCTGTGCTTCAAACAAAATTATTTTCTATTTCCAGAACAAGACTGACATTCCTGCCTCTTTGCTTATGCTCATTTGATTATTTCTTCCTGAAATCTCTCCTACTCCTAATCTCAACCTATCAAAACTATACCTCTTCATAAGGGACAGCTTAGATGTCATTTTCTTAATAAAGCTTGCCATGGTAACTCAGACAGCATCTGAGTTTGTCTGAAATTTTATTTAGTCATCTGTAAACATGTCTTCTCTAACAGAGCAGAAGTTCCTTAAAAGTAGGTTCCACATCTAATTCTTTGTATTTTCGGTGTCCAACTCAAAGCCTTACACAGAAAGGATCCATAGATATCGGTCAAATAAAATAATTTGAAGAAATAAGTCACAAAATATTAATAATGCTATCAATTTTTTATTGCTATCAAAGTTTTATGTTATCAAAGTTTTACCTACTTTATAAAAAACACATCAATACTTACCTCAGTACTCAACTTAATTAGCTCAAATTATTCAGTAGACATTTCAATTTATTTTTCTCTAAACATTCCTTAAGTATTATTTCAGAAGACTTTAAATAATACTTAAAGTTTCCCAAACTATCATTTTCAACTTACCAAATTGTAAATTCCTAACAGAAGTGCTTCAATGCAACCATTACTCTGTCTGTCCCGACTAACTGTAAGCCGTAAATAAACCCACATCAACTCTGGCAAGAACTGCAGTGTGAACCTCTTAAGTCGAACTTCAGAGCTACGATAGAGCTCAAACAGCTGGTGGCAGACAGGCTCCAGAAGCTAAAAGGAAAATAAAGTGCATTAGTCATTTCCATTCCTTTGGCTATACCTGTATTTTTTTAAAAGGCATATATAACTGAGTAATATTTTTAAAATAAATTCTTAGGGCTAGCTGGTTAGCTCAGTTGGTTAGAGTGTGGTGTTGATAACACCAAGGTCCAGGGTTCGATTCCTGCACTGGCCAGATGCCAAAAAAAAAAATCTCAATATTAATTTCTCCATATTTTAAATTAATGCAACCAAAATTTTTAATCTCTATTCATGCATGCAAAGAGAGATCACATATTAAACTGATGAATCTACTATCAGAAGTGCTTTGTGCCCATATAATATCAACATACCTCTCAATATACTGCACTGCTAAATTTAGTAGATAATTAATTAGTCTTTTAGCCAAGTTACTATATTTGTATTTGGTGAATTTTCCTTTCTGTTCTTACCAGCTCTTACCACCCTCCATTTTTAAAAGTTTCCATTGGAATAAAATACAATGATTTCAAATAGTCTTGTTGGAAATAAACTTTAAATCTCAACTGAGACTATGATTTAGACAAATTATGATTTTAAACAAATTATAGAGTGAAGGATTTTGTAATACATAATATTTGGGCACCTAAAGTTCTAGCTAATATTTTAAATACATATAAGTGAAACAAACAAAGTACTTTTATGTCTTAAAACTGACTCAAATTCCATGAATTATACTTATTTGAAAGATTATGAAAAAGAAGAAAGTATATAGAAATAGCTTTTTCAATGTTTAATTGGCTAATTTTTCATATGATATCACATAACATGACTTATGAGGAACTTCATGACCTTGAAAACTGAAGAAAATGAGCAGTTAAAATAAACTTCTCCACTTTTCCCTAAATGTGTTTTTGCTGGAAAATTGCACACTGCACAAAACTGGCTATGAGTTTAAAGTGCGTATAAAACATTGACAAGAAACCATAAAATAAATTTTAAATTAAAATTTAACATTAGCTCTTTAAAAAAATGATTTCAGTAATATCATATGCATACCTCTATTCTGAATGAATAAAATAATGCACGTACATTTAGAAATCTGAATGTAGTTATGTATGTCTGTAATAATCTAACACTCTAGAACAGTCACTATTCTATATACATCTATTATCATCTAACACACTAGAATGAAGTCACTGCTTTTACAATTGTAAAATTAAAAGTCAAATCTTTGTTGATGTATAGTTAATATATTTAGATAAGTAAAGCTTAGCTCTTGAAGACAACTCCAAAGCTTAAAAAATTTACACAAACACATAACCTAACCTAGTAAATTCTAAGCTCTTTATGTGAAATCACTGTAAGAGCACAGGTAAAAATATTGCAACTCTCCCCTTACAATGAAGTCTAGACCAGTCAGACAATATGTTAGTGGTGGAGGACAACACTAAATTCAGGTCTTCTGACATCAAGTTGATATTTCTTCTCCACCACATTTCTTATAGTAGAAGAGAGATGAGGGTTGTTTAATTACAAATAGTATATTCCATGTAGTACCAATAATGAACAAGTAATAAATTTCTGAAATAGTAAATTGCTGGCATCTTTCTTAAATACTGACAGCAAGATTCAGGTCTTTTGGGGAATTAAAGATTGTTGCTCTCATAAATTTATTAAAAATATATACTTATGTTTCAAATTCATTCTCCCCTTTAGCAAAATATTCTCCAAAGATTGCCTTCTCTAAATTTTATGGGCCATGGTGCAACTACAATGAGTTTCTGTTTTAAAGACCCTTACTCGCTCTCCTTCTTCAGTAGCAAGAGGTACCCCAGCATGTAGGACACTATATTTTAATTATGCACAGTGTATGATGGAGTTTGGATGTGTTGTACCCTGCAAAACTCATGTGGAAATTTGATCCCCAATGGGGCAGTGTTGGAAACTGATTGAGTCACGGGGGCGGATCCCTCATGAAAGGATTAATGTTCTCCCTGGGGGATGGGGGAGTAATGAGTGAGTTCTTGCTCTATTAGTTCCTGCGAGAGCTTGTTGTTTATAGGGCCCTGGCACCTCCTCTCTCTCTCTCTCTCTTGCTTCATCTCGCCATGTGATCTGCTTGTAGCCACCCCCATGTTCCGCCATGAGTAGAAGCAACCTGAGGCCCACGCCACATGCAACTGTCCTGGAATCGTAAGCCAAATAAACCTCTTTTCCTTATAAGTTACCCAGTCTCAGGTATTCTGTTATAGCAACACAAAACGGACTAAAACAGTGTATAAATACAAAGTTACCAAAATTATCACTTTTTTTTTTTAAGAAGGTGGGTAGATGCTGGCCATCCGGCAACTTTTAATCAGATACCACTCCAAAATCAGACTGTTAAAAAATTGCCAATGCTATCTGTTAAAACCTTTTATTCTAAGCAAATGTATCATGCCACCATGTTCTCAAACTCTCAGTATAATAAATGACTCTGACCTACCCTAAATGGCACTATCCCCCACAAGCAACTTTTAATCAGATACCACTCCAAAATCAGACTGTTAAAAAATTGCCAATGCTATCTTTTAAAACCTTTTATTCTAAGCAAATGTATCATGCCACCACGTTCTCAAACTCTCAGTATAATAAATGACTCTGACCTACCCTAAATGGCACTATCCCCCACATCAAAAGAATTAAAAATCATTATCCTCAGGTTAAAAAAAGCTTAAGAATGACTGACACCTTTCCCAAATTTAGGAAACACTGTTTTGACATGATAATTACTAAGAGACGTGCTATCAGATGAACACACTGAAAGAATTTTGGGTGAAATAATGCAGACTGAAGCCTAACTTGAATGGGCTGAAGAAAGAATGTGAGGTGAAGAAATTGAGACAAGTAGACAGAGGCTATAAATAAGCAAGACTTTATGAAGTTCACTGTGAATAGGGACAGAGAAATGGGGTAGAAAAAATAAGAGGCAAGGTCAAAGAAGGTTTCTAAAAAGTGGAATATGGAAAGAAAAAAAAAATCCGTGATGGAGCAAAGGGCATAATTGCAGGAGCAGAATCCTTGAGGGTGGCTATAGAAGATAAGATTCAGGCCTAAGTAGAAGAGGTCTTTGATACAACCTGAAACAGTTCACCCACTGAATAGCAGAAAAGGCAAGAGAATGTGGCTTGCTGGTAGAGTGGTAGATTTGAATGGGAAAATAAAAGAGCTCCAATTGTTTTCTTCTTTTTTAATTACATAGAAAGCAGGCTGAAAATGAAGAGGAGTGAGGGTAAGAGTATGAAGAGAAGGTGTAACATGAACAGTGGGGTATACCAAGGAGGTGAAGTAAGACTGCAAGGCTACATATTATGCAACACATTTGAGATTTTCAGTACTGAATTTAAAGCAAAGAAAGTCAACAACATTGTGTTTTCTCCAGACATGTTCAGCTGCTTCATGTACATGCATGAAGTAAATGGATGGATGGGTTTTATCTAGTCTTCAGATTTTGCCCAAAGAATGTGAACTAAGGGAATGATAGGAAAAGGAGCCATGAATGTTTGCAAGTGAATGACAGTAATGATAAACCATGAAAATTTAGCTAGGATAAGAGAGAATTTAGCTAGGAAAAAAGAGAAGGGAGACATTGAGGAGAAGAGGAAAGGCATTCAAATCAAGCAAAAGTGATAGGCTTAATGGATTGGAGGTCTCCTTGAAGTGGAAGAACTGCTAGAGTGACTAAGGAATCTGGAAGAAAGAAAAGGAGAAAAATGAAGCAATATGTTGGTCTAGAGATTAAAACTGAAGCTGTAACACAGGTTAGCTATGACATGTAATATTAAAGTTCTAGGAAATAGAAGTTCTTAAGAAATTTTATGATCTTAAAAGCAAAATTATAAAATCACCATAAGTTCCAATTCATACTAAATATGACATATGACAAATTTATGAAATAATTTCTTAAATAAATAACACATTGGATTATGTTTCAGAGTACAACAAAAGCAGAACTATAAGGGCCTTTCTTCTATGACTAAAGTCCAGAATTGTTTTGAGATTCTATAGAACTTATCATTCTGTTTTTGTGAAGTCTGAACATATGGTTAGAACCTTAAAACCTGACAAGAAAAGGATGGAATCCCAGGCCTGCTCCAGCAACTGGCTGATTATAATGAATGATGGGTCTTGATCTTGGCACTCTCAAGTTGTAATTTTCCACTTCTAGTCATGACCCCAACGTCTCATACATTGATGTTACAAAGCATGACAATATGAACTAATGAGAAAAACTTTTTTAATATCATACCTTCCAAAGTTTTTTTAAAAGATACTTTTTATATACTTGTGAGTCTTAATGAAAATGATAGTATTTTAGAATCTCATCTCATCAATATTTATTACATGTTCATTATGTACATAATAAAATACTAGATTCTAGGGAAGTTACAAATACATGACCACTGCCCATGAAGAGCTTACAATCTAAAGAGAAAGCATAAAACAAATTTTAATAAGCAAAGCTTAAATGTTAAGTCAGCGCAAAACAAGAAATAGGGAATACATACATTCGTTATTTAAATAGAGAATTCTGAAAACTCCTAACCAAGACGGATATGCATATATGTACATTACCCATACCTAAAGTTATAAAACATTAAGAAATACACCGCAAGAGAAAAAGAAGCAAATGAATCCTGCAATTGAGCAACAGATGCAAGTCTAACTGACAGCCAATCCAAATTTAGAAGATAGGAAAGAAAGAGGTCAATAAGCAAGCTTTTAGTGGTAGGACGAAAATGAAGATGCACTTAAAGTTAAGCTGCTGTTTAGGAGATGATTACCTGAACTTCTTCAAACTCACTCCAGAACACAGCAGAGGCACTCTTGGAGGCTGTATCTAGGAAGATAAGAAGCTACTTTCCTGTGTGTTCCTTTCATTTTCATTTAAAAGCACAATATGAATCCAGTGGTACTAAAATTGTATGTCATACTATCGTGTTAATAGAAAGAAAATGTGTGTATTTTGCTCAAGTTAACATTTAGATTTAATAACTGCGTTTTTTCCCTTCTATTACAAGGCTGAATAATAAGAAACTCTTAAAAAGTTTACTGATCTTGATTGACTAAACTAAAATGTGCTTCTTCTGATCATTTTCAGGATAGATTTACTAGCAGCATTATTTTGTGTTATAAGTTTGATTTCACTGATTAGAGTGATTATACCTAGAGCTCTACATTATCAATAAAATAACTGTAAACAATAACAAAAATAAATAAAGGTGGTTCAATATACAGTTAAAATTTGACTTCCAGAGCAGGAAACGTTCCAGAACAGAAAACAGAAAAGTTTCAAATTGAATAAATAATCCATTGAGATTATGGTCACTCAAATCAAGAATCAAAACATACTGCCCTCAACAGGAAAAAATTTGACCAAAACATTTTAAAATATGAAAAGGGAAGGAATGGGGAAAGCCAAAGCAACTATCAGAATGAAAAACAGAAGAAGATAATTTTCCAGATCCACAAATAAGGAGAGAAACCTACAACCCTTATATTTATGTTTTAGTACACATATTTCATTTTACTATGTGAAAATTATTTTTCTTATGAACTCTCCTACCTCATTATTCAAATCTTGGATAACTTTATAGAGGGCTGGCACTAGTGTTTTTTTCCGGTGTAACGTTGCTGCATAACTGGTGATCTGAGTGTCAGGTAATGCCTAAAAGAAAGCACCAAAGGAGAAGAGAAGTGAACTTGATATCTGGAAAGTCAGAAACTGTATTACGCATTAGTGTATCTTAAAAAGATTTATCATAGTCAAGTAAGAAAAGTAAAAATAATTAATAGAAGAAATAACCAGGAGAGTAAATAACACAAATTAAGTGGGGATGTTATATTATACAATTCTACTAACTACTCAACCATAAAAAATATTAAAAATCACAAATTATACCAAGATTTGCTAAAATGGACCACCTTAAACTAATCTAAAAAAATAGTAAGATATATATCAATTCTTGCACTTATGTTTTAACAAAATTTCCATAGTATTCACAGATTATATAGTTTTCAGTCAAAACTATTTGATTTTTAATTACAAAACACATGACACAAATCCTATTTTTGTGCCTTATTAAAGCTCGGAGGCTTTTCTCTTTCACTGAATATATTTTAAAATTTAAATATCCCCTCATCAATTCTAACAACTATTTTCATTTTTACAGAGTACCTTCCAGCCTTTATTCACATTAGGGCCCTTTTTAAAAACTGAAATCATAGAAACATGTTATTTTGTGTTTTGCCATTTTTATCTCATATTATGTTTGTAAAGGTTTCTCCATAGAACCTATATTTGCTCTTTGAATTGCTGACATATAGAATCATATAATACATTCTTATCCCCAATCCAGTTTACCTTGAATTCTGATAACCATTCTTCCACAACACCACGTTCAGATCCCAGCATCTTTTTTCTTTTACCTTCTATTCCTCTTTTATCTTTAAAAGAAAAAATAAATAAATAAACCACTGAACCTGAGAATAGTGTTACTTACAGAAACTACCAAAGGTAAATGATGTTTGCCTTTTACTAAAGGAAAAACTCACCTAGTATATATTTTAGATAAGGAGACTTGCTTTTAGTTTGTAGCACAATTAAAATAAAGTTTTTCAGAAATAATTTCTTTTTTAATAATACATTTGAAACCTGTTATCCTAATGCTTTCCTATTTTCCCCAGCAACCATACCTTCAAAGTAGCAAACACAAGTGTCCTGAGCCAAATCAAACTGCACATTATCCACAACACTGCACAGTCTATGCCTGGAGCTCTTACCAAATATACAACCAGAATAAGTTATACATCATAGAAAAATAATGTGACATTATTAATGATAAAGCTAGATAAGCTAGAAAGCAAGAGTCATATATTCAGCAAACTGACCATAAACATATATGCACTTGCTATGGCCTGAATGTCTGCCCTCTTCAAAGCTCATGTGGGAGCTTGATCTGCAATGTAGCAGTGTTGAAAGGTGGAGCCTTTAAAAGGTGATTAGATCGTGAGAACTATACTCTCATGAAATGGACTAATCATGGAGTAATGCGTTAACGGTTTAATGGGTTATCATTAGTGTGGACTGGTGGCTTTATAAGGACAGCAAGTGAGTATGTGAAAATGTTTTTCTCCTCCTTGTCATGTGACACCCTATGTCAGGACAGAGATTTTCTATCAAGAAGACCCTCACCTGGGCCGGCCCTGTGGCTCACTCGGGAGGGTGCGATGCTGGTAGCGCCGAGGCCGCGGGTTCGGATCCCATATAGGGATGGCCGGTGCGCTCACTGGCTGAGCATGGTGCCGAGGGTTGCGATCCCCTTACCGATCAAAAAAAAAACCCAAAAAACAAAAAAGACCCTCACCTGATGTCCCTCCTGGACCTTGAACTTCCCACCCTCCAAACCTGTAAAAATAAACCTCTTTTCTTTAAACATTATCCAGGTTCAGGTATTTTGTTATAAGCAACAAAAAAATGGACTAATACAGCTGTATACAAAATAAGGCCTTTGAAGAAGCTAGATTCATAAACTTTCTAAATTGGAAAAATGTCCGAGTAGAAAAAGTGAGCTGTACAATAGCATGTAAACTATAATTCCACTTAAAAATGATATAAAATGTGAAAAAAGCCTGGAAGCAAATATATACTAAATCATTAAGCATTTACCTTTGAGGAAAGGATTATGGAGGATATTCTAATTATAAAATTTTGAATTATTAAAGAAAAAAGCATGTATTATTTTTGAAGTGAAAAAGACAATTAAAGTATGGGTTTTATTTTTTCTCCCTATGTTAAGGCTCAAAAGGTAAGAACAAGAAAAAATAAAGAACTTAGCAGGATGGAGGAACTATCGTCAAAACTTAAGTGAATGTTCCTCAATTAAAAAGACAATATTTTCTAAGTGTGTCAACTAGAATTATCAATAATTTAAAAAAATTTTTTCTACAAAGAACATAAACTGCTTTTAAAATCTAAAAGGAACCCAGACATTATTTTAAAAAAGAAAAACATATCTTTTAAATCTGATACACACTGTATCAGAATCCCTATCTGAAATAGGGCCCAGAATATATATTTTGAAAAAGGTCCCTGAGTAATTTTGATGACTATCCTCCAGTTAAAAAAAAAAAAAAAGTATCACATCCAGGCTAAATTTATTAATTTAATTTGCTATTTGATCTCTCCTATAACCACGAATTTGGCCATCAAATGTCTACAATTTCTACCAATACCATTGTAAAAATGACTAAAAGTTAAAAATATCTTCAAATAGAGAAATATAGTGCTGTTAATTATAATCATAATATCATATTTCCTCAATTCTATACTACTAATTTTAAAACAGTACTTTATTAACTACTTAAAGGAGAAAATATGAAACAATCCTCTATTAAAAAGAAAAAATGTTTAACTAAAGGACAAGAGTATAAGCTTGTGCATATAATCACATACCACTTCTTAAAAATTAGCTTTTGTGTTTCTGGCCACCTTTGGTCTTTGTACCTGCCACTTGGCATGCCCTCCCAGCTCTCTGTATATAGCTAAATTAGACTCAGTTCAAATGTCACCTCTTCATAGAAGCCTTTCCTGTCTGCTGTACTTGAATTCGTTCTCCTTACTTCCTGATCCCTCCAACCCCTCCATCACTCTGCCTATTTCCTTTATATCATTTAACACAATCTGTGAGTATCTTGCTTATTTGTTTATTATCTGTCTTTTCAGGTATTGTATCCCAAGTGCTGAGCACACAGCAGGCTCTTAAACATCTGTTGATTTAATGACTTGTGCTCATGAACAAGGCCCTAAATAAATTAGCAGTGACATCTTTATTTTTGGTCCTAACAAAACCTATCAAGTACACTGTCCCAGATGTTTTCTACATTTTATCTGATTTAATGAGAGGCAGTAGAATCTAATGGTTAAGAGTAGTTCTCAACTCTTTTTTTTGTCTCAGAACCCTTTCATTAAAAATGTTTATTAATTCATTCAAAAATAAGCCCATTACATGTTAACATAAATAACATTTTTAAATGCAAATGATACTCTTCCTAAATAAAAACAAATTTAGTAAGAATACCATTGTTTTACAGTTGTTTTTTTTTCACATATCTTATAATTGTTCTGTATTCAATCTGTTGCTGAAAAACTTCACTGTATATTCATGAGAGAATGACAGTGAAAAAGGCAAATTCTGTCTTAATATTAACATGAAAGATAGTTTGGACCCACAGATCCCCTTAAAGGATCTCTGGATCACACTTTGATCATGGATTCTGAAGCCAGATTGCCTAAGGTTAACCTATGTTTAAACCCTCTCACTCCCTCACCAGTTATATTCAAACCCTCTCACTCCCTTACTAGTTATATTCAAACCCTGTGCCTCACTTCTCTCATTTCAAAACTGGAGATAATAACAGTACCTACTTCATGTAGTTTTTATATACGGAGAAGAGTTTTTATCACAACGTAAACATTACTTAAGTGTTTTCTGTAAATAATCAAACTTCATTATATTATATACTATGAAGTAGCTTCTGTTATTCTCATCTAATAGATAATAAAATTAAAGCGTAAAGAGGTTGAGTGACCTATTCAGAGTAATAGATTTTAAGTGGCAGAACTCAGATTTGAATTTAAAACCTATGGATGAAAAAGGCACTATGTAATCTGGCCCCTATCTTATGGCTCATACTACTCTTTCTACAGCTTTCTCTGTTCTGGCCGTACCCTCCTTTCTGTTTCTCTATGGCTTCATATACACCTTAATCCCAGGACATCTGTGCACTCTGTTTCAGCCTAGAATGCTGTTTTGCTTCTGCTATTTAAATAGCTGGCTCCTTCTGATCCTGTAAGTCTCAGCAGCCCTTTCCTGACCTCTTTATCTCAACAGCAGTCCTTTCTCCATTCTCCAGTATCTTCCATCCTAATACAAGGTTTACTTCCTTCCTAAAACTTTGGATTTTATCACTTGTTTATTAGAACTCTTTACTTATCAATTGTCTGTCTCCCTTATAGGAATAGTCCTTATAGAAGTTCCATGAGAACAAGGTCCATTTCTGTATTGCTCACCACTATGCATTCAAAACTACCAAGGATTCTAGGTGTCTGGACATAAGACAGGCAAATGTATATCTGTTGAATCAATAAACCACACTGCTTATATGTCCTTGGGCAAATCACTTAAACCCTTTGGGTTTCAGTTTCCTACAACGATAAATTACATTCTAATTCTAAAATCCTAAAAATATATCTTAGTGTCTTCATTTGTACACTTAGTACTGGTTACAAAGAAATTTTGTAAACATATATTTCCTGACTAGACTCAGTATCTTTTAGTTATCTAGAGGGAGTTATAGAACATAGCTATAAATATATTACAAGCTTTCTATCTAACCAGACAATATTGAATTCTGGAGATCACTTCTTCCACTGTATTTTAGTGCCTGGTATATAAAAACCGTATCTCAAGCTGGCCAGTTAGCTCGGCTGGTTAGTGCATGGTGTTATAACACCAAGGTCAAGGGTTCAGAACCCCATACCAGCCAGCTGCCCCCCACCAAAAAACAAAACAAAAACCAGAAAAACTATATTTCAAAGCAATAACTCAAGCTGATATTCCAGCACAGCTCAATTCAGACCTATACTGCCTCAATTCTAGACTATATAACAAAGCAAAGAGGATACAACAGAAAATTATCTTTTCGATGACTACAGTAATGCAACTTTTATTAGCAAGCCATAACTATAACATAGTTAACAAAATAATAAACTGCTGGAACATGACCTGAAGAAGGTCAAGAACTACTCACCAGAAAGCAAACTCACAGTATTTGTCGAAGTACAATAAGTTCTCCATTACCTACATGGTTAGAAGTTGTGCCTTAGCTGACAGTCAGCATACATCTTTTTCAGGAATTGTCCATTTACACAGAATCGGAATATATGAGGCAGTACTGCTCAACGGTTAAAGTGTATGGGCTAGCCTGTCTAACTCTGAATTCCAGCTCCATGACTATAAGGTATGTGTCCTTGGGAAAGTTACTTAACTAAGCTGTGGCCTCTAATTCCTCATCTATAAAATGGGGATCATAGGGCCGGCCCGTGGCTCACTCGGGAGAGTGTGGTGCTGATTACACCAAGGCCCCGGGTTCGGATCCCATATAGGGATGGCCGGTTCGCTCACTGGCTGAGTGTGGTGCTGACAACACCAAGTCAAGGGTTAAGATCCCCTTACCGGACATCTTTTTTTTTAAAAAAAAAAATGGGGATCGTATAGGTACATATGACAAAGGTTTATTTTAGAAGATTTAATAAATTAACACATATAAGGTCTTAGAATAAAAAAAATGGGGATCGTATAAGTACATATGACAAAGGTTTATTTTAGAAGATTTAATAAATTAACACATATAAGGTCTTAGAACAGTGACTGGCACAATGTAAGTCCTCAAGGGATGCTGGAGACTACTTTTATTATAAGAATAATATCCATAAAATTATTTAATTTCTGGGCCGGCCCGGTGGCGCACTGGAGAGTGCGCTGCTTGGAAGCATGGCGGCGCTCCCGCCGAGGGTTCGGATCCCATGTGGAGACCGGTTCCCGCTCACTGGCTGAGCGCAGTGCGGGTGCAACACCGAGGGTTGTGATCCCGTTGCCGGTCCCCGGTACGGGCGCAACACCGAGGGTTGCGATCCCGTTACCGGTCAGTAAAAAAGACAAAAAGGAAAAAAAAAATTAATTTTTTGTGGGGTTTTTTTTGGGGGGGCGGGGTGGGGGGTGGTTGCCCAGTACAGGGATTGAACCCTGGATCTTGGTGTTACCAGCACAACTGAGCTAACTGGCCAGCCCTGAATTATTTAATTTTTTGGACAATTTAGGAGGTATTCTTACTCTGGATGTAAAGTACAAAGATTATTCATCCATTTTTTTCAACTAATATTTATTGAACATCAATTACATGGTAGGTACTTAGTAAGATGCTAAGGATACAATACTGAACAAAAATATGATAAGTACTCTCAAGGGTTTCTAGTGGATCAAAATTACTGGATAAACAAAGCTAAACAATTATCAGGGCAATATATGAGATACCCAGTAAGGGTTTTGCAACTGCAAATTTTCAAACTCGGTCAACAACTTTGAAGACATTGCAAGGTATAAATCTGAAATTTAGGGATTTCAGACATGCTGTTATTATTAAAATACCAAATTCTCTAAGGAAAAACCTAAAGCTGCACTGCCTAAGACAGTAGCTACTAGCCATATGTGGCTATTTAAATTGAAACTAATTAAAATAAAATAAAATTTAAAGATTAAATTCCTTAGTTGCTCTAGCCACATTTCAAGTGTCCAGCAGCTTCTCCCACGTTGGACAGCACAGATATAGAACATAACCATTATCTCAGAAGGCTTATTGGACAGCACTGATCTAAATGTGGCCAGATAATGCAATTATGCCGAGTAAACTCAATAATGCAATAAATGTAAAGTTTAGGTATGAGAAAGTTTTTAAAAACACAACTATTAAACGGTAAACACTTTCAAAAATAGAACTCAAAGGCAATAATTAAGATGCGATTATTTCAGACAAAATTCCTTAATAAATAGAAGCTATCCACCAAAGAACACCAAAACCACTAACATATCTAGCTATACAGGAAATTTATTCTTTATTCTTTAAAATGTTAAATTCTTGATTTTACCTGTTTTAAGATCAGTTTTCTAAGGGAGGAGGTGGCACGGGAATGCAGCAGAGTTCAAGTATGGAATTCATCTGTTGAGAGTTAAATGTTTTCCAACTATAAAAAATAAAAATGAAAAGCTGAAATATTGAGGTAATACTCTAAAGAATATGATACAAAGAGGAAAGAACTGTTTTGATAAGACATTTATAACATAGCTTATCTAATTTTTAAAAATAATTATGGATCCAAAACATTTCTGTAATAAGTACATACTTGTGTATCTTTATCAAACCAAATAAAAGACATTATTTTGGAGACAGAAAATCAGAATTTTAATTTCAAATTTGCTACTAATTATCTGTAAAACCTTAAGTAGGTTACTTAAATTATCTGAAGCCTCACTTGAATAATCTATAAAATTAAGTCCTTTCAGACAAAAACCCCAAGACTCTAACTTTTGAAACATGTTACACTGATTTCTCTCTTTCTCTTTCACACACACAGACACGATCATTTTTTTTAAAAATCCTCATTAAAATTTTAGTATGCAGTTCAAAATCAAGCTTAAAGAATAAGTATCAAAGGCAAAATCACTTTGGATGAGTTTTACATAACTGAAAAATTTGTCATTTTTTAAAAAAGAACACAGAAAATGCTATTACTTGAATTTTTGGTACAAAAACATTTCAAAGGTTCTTTGGCCAGAGATAATCATTTCCAATTTGCTGAAAATAGACATTTTTCTTAGAAAGTAGTAACTATTTTCATGTATTTGCTAACCACATTATGCTCTACCTCTTTGATTCAAAACTACATCACAATTTTAAAATCTAAACCACTAAAAGAAATTAACATTTCAAAATATGTTCATTAACAAAATGTACTTTTTAAACACAAAGATTACTGCAATAAATTCTCTTGGACTTAAATTACTTTAGCATTGCAATGCATCCTGAGGATGTGTCAGGACCCCCTACTCCAGCCATAGCAGCTGACTCTTACATACTGGCCTTTCACATAAGATTGTTATTTTATTTTATTTTATTATTTTTTTTTTTGTCTTTTTTCGTGACTGGCAACAGATCGCAACCCTCAGTGTCACGCCCGTACCAGACCGGGACCGGCTACGGGATCGCAACCCTCGGTGTTGCCCCCGCTCCTTGCTCAGCCAGTGAGCGGCCGGTCTGTATGTGGGATCCGAACCCTCGGCGGGAGCGCCGCCGCACTTCCCAAGTGGCGCACTGTAGCAGTGCGCCACCGGGCTGGCCCAAGATTGTTATTTTATATGAAGGTTTTGCAGTGGGAAAAAAACTTGAAAAGGACTAACAGAATATCTCTGGAAAGATACACAAGAGACTGGTAATGCTTTGGGAGGGGACACTTGATGTCAAGGAAACAGTGTAGGAATGAGACTCAGACCATCTTTTTGTACTTGGGAATTCTGAACCACCAAGACAATTGCCAAATTTTGAAGCCTGTAGATGGGCAGACTGAGAGCTATGAGAGTAAACTCAAAATTTTATATATATGTGTGCATATGTGTGTGTGTATATAAAACAAGTTACAGGAAAAAAATGTAATATTTAACTAATCTAAAAGCAGGGCTAAGGAAAGAGACATTCACTAGGCTCTCAATTTAAAAAAACAAAAAACAAACAAAAACACATGGCATATGACAGGAAAACGGAGTTTTATTAAACTTTAACACAACCCTAAAACAGCTAAATCCCTGACTGGTTGGAGGTAATTAGCCACTTATCCATTTCCACAACAGAAAAATGAGAACCCTATTGAAAACATAACACTGTCTAAAGTCTCTGTGGTTCTTTTATATATATACAAAGTCTGCCACACAACAAAAAATTACTAAATATGCAAATGGACCCCAAAATATGACTAATAACTAAGAGAAAACTATACAAGAGAATCTAATAATATACAAATGATCCAAATAATGGAGTTTACACAAGAACAATTACTTAAAGACAATTATTTATAATATTTCTAACATATTAAAGAAAACAGAGGGGAAAATGAACAAAACTGAAAAAAGACAGAGTATTTCACTAATGAATTAGGATATATAAAAATAATTAAATGGGCATTCTAGAACCAAAAAAAACAACACATGAAATTAAGAACTCAATATATTGGTCTTATAGCAAACTGGATTAGTGAACTAGAAGACAAGTCATTAAAAAAAAATCCCAAACTGAAGCATACAGAGAAAAAAGAGTAGAAGATAGGAGAAAGGAAAGGAGGAGAAGTTTAAGAGAAATGCAGGATATGCTCAAAATATCTAATATACATATAACAGAAGTCCCAGACAAGAGGAGAAAGAGATAAAAGCAACATTCAAAGAAAGAATAACTGAGAGCTTTCCAAAACTGACAAAAGAAATCAATCCAGAGATTCAAGATGCTCTGCCAACTCCAAGCAGGATGTATTAAAAGAAAACTATACCTAGGACATCATAAACAAACTACAGAAGGAAGAGAGGGAGGGAGGGAAAAATCATACAAATCATAAAAGCAGCCATGGGGTGGGGGGAAAAGTTGGCCTTCAAAAAAAAATGAGACTGACAGATTTCTCAACAGAAACAATAGAAGCCAGAATATAACAGAATGGCATTGTTAAAAGGCCAAAAAGAAAATAACTGCCAATCTAGAATACTATATTCAGCAAAAATATCCTTCAAAAATTATGGAAAAATAAAAATGTTTGCAAACAAACAAAAAAACTGAAGAAATTTCTAACCAGTAAGTGTGTACTATAAGAAAATTAAAGGGAGTTATTCAGGCAGAAGGAAATTATCCTACATCATAAACATGAGAACACAGGAAGGAATAAACAATATCAAAAGGGTAAATATATAAGGAAATAAGTTAACAGTAATTGTTTAAAAAATAACTGAAATGCCTTGTAAAGTTTAAATGAACTAAGACTTAATCAGTTACGTGATGGTGGTAACAGTAATGATTTATATTCTATTATAATAAGAAGGAACATTGTAATTTTTAAGATAACCATTAAAACAAAATTTTACATATATTTCATATACATACACATATGTGTATATAAAACAAGTTAGAAGAGAAAAATGTAATATTGAACTAATCTAAAAGCAGGCAAGAAAGAATAAAAAGCAAAAAAAAAAAAAACCAGATGGACCAAATAGCAAACAACAGTAAGATTATACATATAAATCCAACTATACCAGTAATTACATTACAGTGTATGAACAAATACTTCAAGTAAAAGGCTAAGTTTATCAGATCGTATTAAACAAATAAAGAAACATAGTACTTAAAAGAGACACACTTTAAATATGTACACAGAAAGATTAAAAGTAGAGTATGGGAAAAATATACATACCATGCAACACTAACCCAAAGAAAACTGATGGACTCTCTAATTTCAGGTTTAGAATCTGAAAGATTTAGAATTTCAGGCAAGAATCATTATTATAGAAAAACGGAACATTACATAATGATGAAGGGACCAATCCAACAGGAAGATATCACAATCATGAACCTGTATGTACCCAATAACATCAAAATATATGAAGCAAAAATTTGCAGAATTAAAAGGCAAAAAAAGGCATAATCATAGAGACCTTAACAAACCTCTCTCAGCAGCTGATAGAAAAAGCAATAAAAACTCAGTAAGATCTGAACAGTGTGATTAAACAACTTGACTTAAATGACCAATACAGAACATTGTGTCAACAACAAAATTCACATTCTTTTCAAGGGTGCATAGAACACTTATCAAAACTGATCACAAACTGGGCCATAAACCTCAATACACTAAAAATAAAGATGATACCATTTAGAGTATGTTTTCTAACCACTAGAAATCATTAACAACAGCAATAATAATAAATAAAAACCTAGAAAAACACCAACTGCCTGGAAATTTAAAATTACATTTCTAAATAACCTATGGGTCAAAGAAGAAATCAAACAGAAATTTGAACATATGTTGAACTGAATACTAATGAAGATATAACATATCAAACCTTGTGGGATGCAACTACAGCCTTAATTGGATATATGACAACAGTCCTTCCTTTGCATGTGCAAAGCAAAGACATAGTTCCTATATGCATGAGTTTCAGTTAACCAGTACCTTGCAAAAGCTAAGACTGCCTTATTAGCAAGGAAGAAAGTCTGAAAAGAAATCAATGGTTCAAGCTTCTATCTCAAGAAACTATACAGGATAGCAAATGAATGAAAGAGAAAACAAGCACATAATAGAGAAAAATAAAGCCAAAAGTTGGTTCTTGGAGAAGATTAATAAAATTAATAAACCCCTAGCAATACTGATTAAGGAAAAAGAGAAAACACAAATTACTATAGAATTTTAGACATCAAAAAGGGAACATGATAAAATTTATGTCAATAAATGTGACAGTATAAAATGGACACACTTCTTGAAAAATACAAATTATCAATGCTGAAAGAAACAGAATATTAAATAGCCCCAAAACTATTTAAAAAATGGAATCCATTATTAAAAATATTTCCATAAAAAAAAATCTCAACACCTGCACTTTTATAAGTGAATATTTCCAATTAAGGAAGAAATAACATCAGGTTTATACAAAGTTTTCCAGAGAATAGAAAACAGAAGACTTCCTAACTTTTTTAAAGAACCAAGGGCTGCCTGCTTAGCTCAGTTGGTTAGAGTATAGCCTTATAACACCAAGCTCATGGATTTGGATCCATGTACTGGTAGGCTGCAAAAAAAAAAAAAAAAAAAAAGAACAAGGGCAACCATGATGCCCCAAACTGACATGAATACATGAATATTACAAGGAAGGAAAATCATAGACTAATCTCTCTTATGAACGCTGATGCAGAAATATCAATGTATTAACAAATAAAATCTGGCACTGTATATAAAAAGAACTTTAATATACTAAGAAAAGTATTCCAGGCATTTAGCAGTAGTTTAGGAGAAAAATCATATGATCATCCAAATAGTTATAGAAAAGTCATGTGACAAAATTTAATACCCCTTCATGATAAAAAACATATAGGAAAATTCGTAAAGAATATCCATAAAAAACCTACCTATATAACAAGCATCACAGTCAAAAGTAAAAATATTGAAAATGTGTCCTCTGAGACTGAAAACAAGACAGAGATGACCACTATCACCACTTTTATTCAACATTGTACTGGAGGGCCTAGCTAGTATGGTAAGGCAAGAAAAACAAAAAGAACAAGGACTGAAAAGAAAAAACTGTCATTATTCACAGATGATACGATTATGCAATTAGAAAATCAAAAATTCTACAGACTAATTACTAGAATTAATAAGTTAATTTACCTAGGTTTCTGGATATAGTATAAGGTTAATATACTCATATAAAAATCAATTGTATTTCTATAAACCAGCCACACATTTTTAAAATTACAACTTACAACAGCATTAAAAAACAAAACAAACAAACAAAATGAGGAATAAATCTAACAATACATGTGCAAGACCTCTACAGTGAAAAGTAGAAAACATTTTCAGAGGAATTAAAGAAAGTCTACATAAATGGAAGGATATACCATTTTCATGGGTTTGGAAGACATATAGGAAAGACATCAATTCTCCCCCAATTAATGTCTAGTTTCAAAGCAATATTAATCAAAATCCCACTCCCCCCCCTGCCCTTTTAAAGAGAAATTGACAAACTGGTTCTAAAATCTCTATGGAAATGCA
>NW_007732818.1:71772-90572 GCF_000696425.1 Galeopterus variegatus
GAATTAAAGAAAGTCTACATAAATGGAAGGATATACCATTTTCATGGGTTTGGAAGACATACAGGAAAGACATCAATTCTCCCCCAATTAATGTCTAGTTTCAAAGCAATATTAATCAAAATCCCACTCCCCCCCTGCCCTTTTAAAGAGAAATTGACAAACTGGTTCTAAAATCTCTATGGAAATGCAAAGAGACCAATGCAATCTTGAAAAACAACAAAAATTGGAGAAGTTATAAGCTTAAAACATTAAGACCCGTTATAAAACTATAGTAATTAAAACTGTACAGCTATAGTAATTGCAAGTCACCAATGAAAAATAGAGTTTAGAAACAGTCACACACAAATAGGCAACATTTATGACAAAGGCAACATTGCAGTACAATGGGGAAAAGACAGTCTTTTAAACAAAAGATGCTGGGTCAACTGGATATCCTTGCAGAAAACAATGCATCATGATCCCTAACTTTACATAATTCACAAAAGTAAATTCCAAATGGAATGCAAATCTAAATGTGAAAAGTCAGGAAAAAAAAACATAGCAAAACATCTTCATGTAGTTGAAGTAGGCAAACATTTCTTAAGCAAACACGAAAGCACTAACCATAACAAAAAAAAAACAAATTGGACTATATTAAATCTGTCATCAAAAGACAGATTAAAAGAGTAAAAAGGCAAGCCAAAGACTAAAGATATCACCAATACATACAGACGCCTGATACCAAGGCAGAAGAGATGTGTGATTGCTTGGGCTGGAAGCAGGAACGCTGTGAGGTCCTGGCACAAAGACCAGCCTAAAACTGAGGATGGACCAGAACCACAGAGAACAATCCTATCCTCAATCATGATCCTAGTACTGGAGAAGGAGGAAAAGTGTGAGGAGAGAAGGGTCTTCCACTTCTGGCCAGAGATAGAGTGACAGGAATTGAATTTACCTTCTTGCCTGAAATAATTTAAAAAATGGAAAAAATATATGAAACACAGGTTTTCAAGACACTGGACACAGACAATGAAGAAAGATAGAGTGACAGGAATTGAATTTACCTTCTTGCCTGAAATAATTTAAAAAAATGGAAAAAATATATGAAACACAGGTTTTCAAGACACTGGACACAGACAATGAAGAACAATAAAGTTGCCCCAACTTCCTTCTGTAAGAGTTTCCTGTGGTATAGGAAGGGAATACAGGCAGACCTGGCAGACTCCCTGAGTTAAGGAGGCAGAGCTGAGAGTCCAGGTAAACCAAGGTGTTAGAGGACAGGCTAATGGAAAGAAGAAAGCAGCAAAAGAAAGAACTCTGATCTGCAGAGCATCCCCCTTTAGTAGTCAGACGAAGACTGATCAGCATATTGTATGTGTGAGGAAACCACCAGAAGCCAAGGAAAGAAACACCAAAAGGATTAGAGGTGGCAGTGTCCAGAATTTAATACAGGGCCAGAAATAGTGCCTCTTCCTACCAATCAGACTGAGGATTAAGTAAAGTACATAGAAGGGTCCTTCCTAAGTAATGGAGAATAAACAGCCCAACATTGAGCACAGATCCAGTACTGCCTAATAAATCTTAAAATCAAAACCTAAAAGGATCAAACTGTTTTCAGATAATTTAACTGCATCCCAGAGCAGAGCTCAAAAATATTTATAGGAATACGAAAATATCCAGAACACCAAAAGGTAAAATTCATAGTATCAGCCACCCCAAAAAAAAAAAAAAAAAAAAAAAAAAAAAAAAATTACCAGGAATGGAAAGAATCAGGAAAACAAGACCCATAATGAAGAGAAAAATCAATCAAAACTGATCCAAAATTGGCACGGATGTTAGAATTAGCAGACAAGAATATTAAAACAGTAATTACAATGTTCAAACATTAAGTCATAGAAGATGTTAAAAAAAAAAAAACACCTAAATTGAACTTCTAGAGATGAAAACCATGTTTAGGATGAAAAATACACTGGATGGGAATAACATTAGACATTGCAGAAAAAAGATTGGTGAATCTGAAAACACAGCAACAAATATTAGTCAAAATGAAACACAGAGGAGAATTGAAACAACCAGCGCTTTGTCAATGTCATGCCCGCCTTTTGCAAGAAAGGCTTCAATGCCAACTCTTAAATCCTTTGTAATCCTGGCTTTCTTTAATAATGCCACCTAGCCCAGTGGGGGGAAAAGATTTACAGCAAGAAGATCTGTCCCCAAACACTAACAATCAAAATCAGTTAGTTTCACCTACAGAATTAGGGAAAGGTAAACTACCTTTCAGTCCACTGGTTTTCACCCTGGAATTTTCTCCACCTCTCAGAGAAATGAAAGAAATATGGCTGTGGGTCCCATTAACATGTACATATAACTTTTCTTCTTTTATCTACAAACAATACTAACACTGTACAACCAGACATTAACACAAAGGACTAACTAAACTTCAAAAACATTTCACTGCTATCAATAACTGATTGCATTTTATGTCTAGCACAGCACTTCTAATTCCTTTCGTTTTAGACTACAAATGAGGAAGCACTACATAGTTTTAACCTAAAAAACATCTAAGATAAGGAACTAATAATATAAGACACCACTTCCTTTTACTTAATCAACTAAAAGCACAAGATTAATTAGAGAGAAGATATCATCCAAACCTTAGCAAGGTAAGATAGAATCTCTCTGGATTACTGTGATGATTAAATGAGAGTGACTGGTAAACTGCCTGTCTCATAGCTATCAGTTCTTTTCCAATTAATTGTCAAGAAGATATGTTCAAGTACAAAAAATAACAACACATATACAGGCCAAAAATCTGGCCTTTCATTTCTTCATGAAATTTTCTAAAAAAAGTCTCAGAACTCAAAAACCAGAAGTTTTTACCTCCAATCACCTTAAAATAAGACCAAGAGGAAAGTAAATTCTGTGATATACTGCATTTATGTTTAATTTAAAATCATTATCTGAAATGATTTAATAAATTTATGTTGGCTGACTTTTCCACCAACCAAGTCATTGAGCCAAATAAAGTAATAGGAAGGTAAGGGAGGGAATCAGAAACAGAGTTTAAGAAGTGAAAAAGGTTCACTGAACCTGGGCAATGGGAGGCATGATAACATACCTGAAATTGCATGTGATGTATTTATATAAATATGTATTTTTCTACAGCTATCTCTTTTATCTCATCTCAGTGGGCTTATAAAAGATTAAGAGATATTGCTCTGGGAAAACCAGATGACAAGTTGCTAGAGAACCCAAGAAACAAACAAAAAATCATGAGGTAATTCGTTCACAAGAGGGCTTATGATTCTTATAAAATAGGAAAAATACTATAATTTTTTTTGCAATTTAAAAATGGAATTTGTTTGCATGATCGTAATTGTATATGGACTATACATAATATAAGTGTTTGTGAGAGGTTGTATTTCATTCACTATATGTCTTAATTTTCTAAATTTAGAAGCTACAAGTGTTTTGCAAAAAATAAATGCCCTAAATTACAAGGTACAGATAAAGTTAAACTAACAGAGAAATCCCCTTTATTACACATTTGAAGAGCTTAATCGGTAATGGCAACATGACTGACTGTAATCATGGACATAAAAGCAGTCAGCCAATAAAATAAGTGACAATATTTTCACTGAAGTGACAAAACCATATTAAAATTTAAATCACTTTGTTTTATTCTTGTTTTGCATTAAGCATTTGTTCTACCTCTTATTAATGTAGATCATTTAACAGTGCTTCTCTTTGTTTTACCAAACTTAGAATAGTCACAAGTTTTTTAATGGAACACAAACTGTAAAAGAGTTGTAAGTCTTTTGGAATTAAGTCCATAATGCCATGCTGATTATAACTAATTCTCACGTATAAACAAAAAACCTTTGAAAGATTTCTCTTTCGTAATTAATGTTTTGTTTGTACTCATTTATTCTTTTCACAGGTCTTTGTTATTAAAGGCCACTCTTCAAACAGTGTTAGTCAATATCATGTACTTATGAATTAAAATTATATTACTAAAGATTTAAATACAAAATATTAATTTTCTTACCACTCTAAAATAAATTTTAATGTTTTTTCCTTTCTAGGTTGTGATAGATTGTTTACAGTGAGAGCCCCCAATGAATCATGCCCTGTAGTATCCATGCCCTTGTAGTCCCCCCTCCATATTGGCTCTGTGATAGGCTACATAGCTTATTTTATTCAATGGGACATTAGCACAAATAATACAAAGGTTTGAAAAGTGTTTGCCTACTGGAGCCCTTTTTCTTGCTGCTTTTAATGTGAAAAAGCCAGAGTTAGTCTGATGAAGAGATGTGGGCCCCTAAATTTGGGGGTTATGCAGTAAAGATTAACTAATGCATATGTTTAAAAAAATGTGGGCAAGTCAAAAATCATTCATGAACCTACTATAAGGGACATTAAAAACTGCCCATCACTAGATAACTTTCCAAACAGAATTAATTAACTGAGTCCCTGCCAAGACACCAAGTGAGACACTACATGCCAGGAACTAGCAACCAGTGCTTAGTTCGAAATGACGCAGGACTGTATCAGCATTAGAACCCAACCCAGCATCCGTTCCTTGCCAGTCCCATGCTGGGGGGCAGTTAGCCTACTGAAGAACAAAGTAGTGAAAACAATGATTACCAAAAATCATGGTTATTCAGATAAAGGCCCTGGATATCAACACTTTTAAATCCTCTATATAATTTTAGTGATGCCAGTTTCTTTTCCCCTTTTTGGATATCTGCCTACTCTATTACACATTTGCTTTCTTACTCTTTCTTGAACATGCCAAACTCATTCTTGCCTAAGAGGCTTTGTGGGGCTACTCCCTTTGCTGTCCAGCTGCTCACATTGATCGTTTTCTTCATTCAGGTCTTTGCTCCTCAGAGGGTATTAAGAGAAAGGATCAATCTAAAAGAATACTACCCATCTCAATCACTCTTTAACCCATGACCATGTGTTGGGAAAATATAGGAAAATGGTCAGGGCCCCTCAGATGTTCAGAATCTTGCCGAGCATTTGCTGTGAATAGGTTGTGTGTGGGTGGAGTTACTGCACCTGCGCAGCACCACCACCTTGGCCAGAGTTCTACTGCCTTGAGCAGCCACCACCACACAAGCGGCGATACCTTTCCAACCTGCGGCTTCCAAGGACCTGTTTGCTGGTTACCTAGCTCAAAGACCTGCATATAAAGTCTGGTGACCCAGCCTGGTGTATGAATGGTTTGTGACCCAGTCTGGAATGGGCTTGAGGGGTCTGTGAGCTCCAGACCCAGCCCTAGCTCGACAATTAGCCCAGTTGGGGCAGGATTACCAGCAGGTAAAAGAGCCTGACAACTAGCGTGGTTGTGTAGCTTTACAATTGGCATCACAAAGAGGATTAGTAGCTCTACACCATACTTTACTGTTCTCTATGACATTTACAGGGGTTTTCAAAAAGTTCACAGAAAATGCCTATTATGAAAAAACTATGTATGAATTGCAAAGTTTTTTTGCACCAAAATAATCTCATACTAACTTGTTATAACATGCTTGAAAAGAATCTAGTTTGAGGCACTAAGGATAAGACATCAGTTTGAAAAGAACCCTATCAGAGCAACATGAATTCTGCTAAAATTGCAGAACAAACATCAAATTGATAGTGAAGCTTGGATGGAAGAATGATGAAATCATCCATGCTTTACTAAAAGTTTATGGGGACAATGCCCTCATCATTTTAAGAAGGGACAAGACAATGTTGAAAATGAAGCCTAGTGGCAGATCATCCACATAAATTTATGAGGAAAAAGTTAATCTTGTTTGTGCCCTAACTGAAGAGGACTGATTAACAGCAGAAACAATAGCTAACACCACAAACATCTCAGCTGGTTCAGCTCACACAATTCTGACTGACAAATTACAGATAAGAAAATACTTGATGGGTGCCAAAACTGTTGTGCCCAGATCAACTGCAGAAGAGCAGAATTTTCAATGAAAATTTTAAACAAGTGGGATCAAGATCCTGAAGCATTTTTTCAAAGAACTGTAACAGGAGATGAAACATGACTTTACTAGTATGATCCTGAAGACAAAGCACAATCGAAGCCTCTTTCTTGAGGGCCAACAAATGACATCTGCTTGTCATGAGAGTGTTTTGAGAAAGGCAGCCAAAGCTTGAGCAGAAAAATGCCCAGGAAAGCTTCACCAGAGTACTTCTCCACCAAGACAATGCTCCTACTTATTCCTCTCATCAAACAAGGGCAATTTTGCAGGAGTTTCAATGGGAAATCATTAGGCATTTACCTCACAAGTCCTGATTTGGCTCCTTTTGACTTCTTTTTGTCTCCTAATCTTAAAAAAAATCTAAAGGGCACCTATTTTCCCTCAGTTAATAATGTAAAAAAGACTGCATTGACATGGGTAAATTCCCAGGACCCTCAGTTCTTTTAGGATGGACTAAATGGCTGGTATCATTGCTTACAAAAGTGTCTTGAACTTGATAGAGCTTATGATGAGAAATAAAATTTATATTTTAATCTTTCAATTCCATTTTCCATGAACTTCTCAAAGTCCCCTCATTCTATGACTTATTTATTGCCTTTTTTCCCCTACTAGAACTAGAAGATCCATGTAGGAGGGGCTCTTTTTATTCACCACTACATCCACAGTCCCTATTTCAGTGTCTGGACAAAGTACGTAGTCATTAGATGTATAAGGACGGAAGGAAAGATTACTATTCCTTTAACTGGTATCAGGGGTGACGTTAGTGAAAATGGTGGAGTAATGACTTTAGAAAATCCTCTCCTCCATAAGAGCAATGAGACACTAGTAAAAATCATCAGAATATATTTTTCAGAATTTTGGAAATTAACCAAAGGCTTAAGGTAATCTCGGAAGTGTTTATCAAGAAAAGTAGCTGAATTGTGATAAGAACAATAGCTCTATGCAGTTTTAACCTGTCCTATTCCCACTCCACCTCCCCAGCTCCCCCATAGCCTTGAAAACAAACAACCCATAATCACAGAGAAAGCCAGGGGCTGGCAGTCACTGAATAGGGTTAGAGTGCCTTCAAAGTCTCATTCCCAGAGAACTATGATTATCTGACTTGTCTGGAGGTTCCCTAGAAAACCCCAACTGGAAGGCTGTTTTTATTTGACTTGACTTGCAAATTAACCAGTGCAAATAACCTTTTCCTTAGGGGCATTTGTCAAAAAGAGAGGTAGCTGTTTAACTATTGCTACCTGAGGCAGTTGATAATAGTCGGGGCAAACAGTAGTCCAACCAACCAGGGGGAGGAAGGAATTCATTTCAGATCCTTGTATTCCAAGTAAACAAAATAAAAACATTTTTTTCCCCAATTCATTAGACCCTATAAATATGTTGGGTATACAGCATGTTTAGGTAATGTAGGCACAGAATTAATCAAAGTATTAAAATAAATTACAAGAAAATATGCTGAATTTTAGAATAAACCTTTCAAATACTGAAGAAATGTTTAAAGCAGTTGGTATTCAAAGAGTTGACTCAAGGAAGGCAATGTCTGCATTTGGTGACATTCTTTAATCTCTAAAATAATTCCCTTCCTTACCAAGTTAACTAACAAAGTTCAGAACAAGATCTTACTGAAAGCAAAAATGTTGGAGTTAAGGAATGGTATAACTTTTTTGTGTTTTTTTTGTTTTCAACTTTTTTTGTGGTAAAATACACATACCATAATTTTGCCATCTTAACCATTTTTAAGTGTACAGTGCAGTGGTATTAAATACATTCATATGACGTGCAACCAACACCACCATCCATCTCAACTTTTTTCATCTTGTAAAACTAAAGCTCTATACCCATTAAACAATAACGCCCCACTTTCCCCTCCATTCAGACCCTATCGACAACGATTCTATTGTCTGTCTCTATCATTTTTGATTACTCTACCATACGTGGAATCATATACCATTTGTCTTTTTGTGACTGGCATATTTCACTTAATACAATGTCCTCAAGGTTCATCCATGTTAGAGTATATTGCAGAATTTCCTTCCTTTTTAAGGCTAAATAATATTTCATTGTATGGATAGGTGACATTTTGTTTATCTACTCATCTATCCATGGTATGCATATACCACATTTTGCTTATCCATTCATGTGCCGATGGATACTTGGATTGCTTCCATGTTATAGCTATTGTGAATGATGCTATGAACAGAGGTGTGCAAATATCTCTTTGAGAGCCTGCTCTCATTTCTTCCAGATACATATGAATGGTATCATTTTTAACTATAATCCAGAACTGCAATCAGTAAAAAGAGGAAGGAGAAAACTGAAGGGGGATGGAACACAGCAGGCATCTAAATGCCTAAATATTTCTTCCTTTCTTCTTATCATGACCATTACTACTTCTTGAATAGTACTAGAAAAGTCCTGATGTACTGTTTTCAGCTTTAAATACAATTAAATGTATATAAAGGAGTTTACCTTTAAAATTTATATTTACAAATTAAGAAACAGTAATCAAATCTGCCACCTTTTTTCTTTATACTACTATGTTTATGTTTTTTAGTGAACTCCTCCCCTATTCTATGGTTATAATTGTACTTTTCTTAAAGATTTTGTCTCATTATTGGTCTTACCTTATTAGCTAATACTTATAAAGCATTTTCTATATGTAGGCACTATTCTAAGCATTCTACATAAATCATCTAATATTTGCAATAACCGTATACAGTATATACTGTTATTATCCCCATTTTATAGATGAGGAAACAGGCACTAAGAGGTTAAATCATTTGGCCATGGTTACATAGCTAGTAAGTTTTAAAGTTACATCTGTGTTAAGCTAGACTACAAGAATTTTGAACATCTCACACCTACAGGATATCACACTTGTTCATTATACTGAGAATGTCATGCTGATTTCAACTGGTCAGCAGAATACTTTGGAAACAAAAGATACATACATGCCAGAAGGTGTAAGAATCTGATGAAAATTTAAGAGCCTGCCACCTTGATTAAGAATCTAGAGATTCAGTGGTCTGGAGTTTGAGAGGACACTCCCTTCAAAATGGAAGGACAATTTGCCATAGCTCAGCCAGCCACCAGCACTTAAAAAGAAGCACGGTGCTTGGTGGGTAATACAGTTTGGATATGTTTGTCCCCGAAAAGCTCATGTTGAAATCTGATCCCCAATGTGGCAGTGTTGAGAGGTATTTGGGTCATGGGGGCAGATTCCTCATGGACAGATTAATGCCCTTCCTAGGATGGGGCAATGAGTGAGCTCTCACAAGAATGGATTAGTTCCTGCTAAAGCTGATTGTTAAAAGGAGACTGGCACCTCCCCCCGCCTTTCGCTTCCTCTCACCATATGATCTTGCATCCACTGGCTGCCCTGCCACCTTCCCCCATGAGACCCATGCCAGACGCAGCTCCCCAGAATCATAGGTCAAATAAGCCTCTTTTCTTTATAAATTACCCAGTTTAAGGTATTCCAACGTAGCAACACAAAAATGGACTATACAATGGACCTCTTTAAATTCTGGAGATAACATAAACCATATTTTTGTGTGCTGCTCTGCCCCACTTCCAGAATAACCCATAAAGCTGCCCATTTTAAGTGGGCCCTAGGATATGAGAAGTAACAGGTCCAGGTGGCAGTGCAAGATACTATGCCGTTTGAGACTTAAGATCCAGCAAACTTAGTAGTGTTCAAAATGCATGTAGTAAAAGATAAAGTAGCTGTATAAAGCTATTAGTAGGCCCTGATAGGAGAATCACACTATGGACAACTAGGCATAAAACTCCACACAAAGCAGGATTTCTCAACCTTGGCACTATTAGCATTTTGGTCACTTCTTACATTCTGAGAGGTTGTCCTGTGCATGGTAAAATGCCCAGCAGCATCCCTGGCCTCTACCCACTAGATGCCAGTAGCACTTCCCCTGAATCATGACAAACAAAATGTCTCCAAACATTGCCAAGTATCCCCTGGGGAGCAAAACTGCCCTTGGTTGAGAACCACTGTTTTAGCATAGAGCTAGGCCCTCTTCTGCAGATGATTATTCTCCTCTTGAGAAATAGCTCTTAATCAGTTTTCTGTTACTTATAACAAAATATCTGAAACCGGGTAATTTATAAAGAAAAGAATTTATTTCTTATAATTATGGAGGGTGGGAAGTCCAGGGTTGATGGGGTGGGGCATGTGGTGAGGACCTCCTTCCTAATGAGGACTCTTGGTAGAGTCCTGCAGTTGCCCAGGGCATCACATGGGGAGGGGGCAAGGGCATGCCAGTGTAGTACTTTAGGTCTCCCTTCCTTTTCTTATAAAGCCATCAGTTCCACTCTCAGGATAACCCATTAATCTATCACTCCATGAATGGATTAATCCATTCATAACGGCATAGTTCTCGTGATCTAATCACCTCTTAAAGGGCCCATCTCTCACTACTACCATGAGTAAGGTTTCATCATGAGTTTTGGAGAGGACATTCAAACCAAAACAGCTCCTTGCTTGGCTTTTGGGCCTGTAGGGGCTGAGTGTGGGGCACCAAAGTGACCATGTGACCTGACCTACCCTCAAGAACTGAATGTTCTGACCCACCAATCCATAAAACTGAAGGTGCTAGCAGCAGTCCATCATTAAATGAAAGTGATATTATGTGTCAGACATTAGTTTTTCCTCTCCTTCAGGGCACATGGGAAGACCATATACTTCTCTACCCTCTAAGTCAGAAGTGACCTCATGACTTGCTTTGACCAAAGAGCAGAAATGACTTCTGTAGAAGTATTCAACAGCCAGTTTGCAATTCCAATGTGTTCTTCCCTTGCAGAGATAGAACAGAAGCAGAGATAAATATAGAGATGCAATGCTGACCCATCATATGAAGAATAACTGCCTGGGATCACCCAGTTTTGCAGCAGATTTTACATGAGAATAAATGCATTTTTTTTCTTTTTTTCTAATTTTAGGCCATTATTTGAAATTGGTTGTTACCACTATATAACCAGCTAATCCTGACTACAATGGCTGTAATGTATGGCTAAATATACGATGAGGTTAGAGCAGGCCCCAAAAGCATAAGTAAACTGAAAGAACAAATAGCTCAGACACCCATGGTACTTACTTTTACTTAATGTCAACTCTCCCGTAATTTATGGCCTTATAGACTTCCCTATGATCAAATGAAAGAAGAAAAAAAAACACTCTCCTCTTCTTCTTCATTTTAATTTTTTTTCCTGTTTGTCTTTTTTCGTGTCCGGCAACGGACCGCAACCCTCAGTGTCGCGCCCGCACCGGACCTTTTTTTTTTCCTTTTTGTCTTTTTTCGTGTCCGGCAACGGACCGCAACCCTCAGTGCTGCGCCCGCCCCTCGCTCAGCCAGTGAGCGGGAACCGGTCTGTATGTGGGATCCGAACCCTCGGCGGGAGCGCCGTCGCGCTCTCAAGCGGCGCACTGTAGCAGTGCGCCACCGGGCCGGCCCCAGAAGAAAAAAAAATTTTAGGTCTGTTTTACACATGGTTCCATACAATATGCTGGCATTATCCCTACACAGAAGTGGTCCCCAGAACAAGAGAAAGGGAAATCCTCCTTCAAGAAGTGTACCTGGTTGTTTACTGTGCTTTAAAGAGTTTGATCCCTGTACTGGCAAGCCACCAAAAAAAAAAAAAAGAAAGATGACCAGAGGTGCAGATCGATGGTTTGGTTAAATGGTACTTGCTCAACAGGCCCATGACCAAAATAGCCCTGACAACAGGAATAGAAATTATACCCTGGTTCGACATAGACTTCCTCTCACCAAATTCCATGATATGCCAGGTTGTCTCCCACCTCCATGGATTTTTTGAGCTACTCTCCTCTCTGGAATGACTTTCAACTACCCTGTAGCCTAATTCTACTCTTCTTTCAACAGATCAACATACTCTTCTTTCTCAGATCAACAGCCACCTCCTCTATACTTCCCACAGCATACAACCCTGTATGAATTCAAAGCCCACCCCCTTCCTAACCACTCACAAGTTCTTAATCTTGGGAGACAGACCCCCAGCGGTCTGTCAATAGAATTCAAATTGATGAGAACAAAATTGTATTATTCTTTTTATTAATCTCTAACTAAAACTTACAATTTCATTAGATTAGGAATGTAGGCAAACAACAAAACAAAAATCCATAGTATATTCTGTGATTTGGAAACCAATAGAAATCACAGGTATTTTCATATCAAATTACAGTTGTTGCAGACATTAAAATATCATTTATATTCATCACTACTTCATGCCACATTTCCTTTGTCAGAGCTTCTGCTCTGCCCTGGATAAAAATGGTTCCAATCTTATCTGCCCAGACATTTGGTTAAACATTATTCTGAGTGTTTCTACAAGGGTGTTTTCAGATGAAATTAACATTTAAATCTCAACAGCCTCATTAACTGAGTAAAGCAGACCGCCCTCCCTAATGTGGAGTGTCTCATTCAATCAGTTGACTAGAACAAAAAGGCTAAGACGCCCCCCAAATAAGAGAGTTCCTCCAGCCTAACTTTCTTCAAACTAGGACATCAGTTTTTTCCCACCTTCAGACTCAAACTGAAACATCAGCTCTTCCTGGGTTTCAAGCCTGCTGGAACTACATCATCTCTGGTTCTTAGGCATTTGGGATTTGACTGGAACTATACCATCGGCTCTTCTGAGTCTCCAGCTTGCCAGCTCACCCTGCAGATCTAGGGACTTGTCAGTCTCCTTAATCATGTGAGTCAGTTCTTTGTAATAAATCTTATAATAAATCACATAAACACACACATCCTGTTAGTCCTGTTTCTCTGGAGAACCCTAATAAATACAGTTCCTGACTCTGAAACCTGAGGATACATGTAAAATCTATCTTGTGTATCTCTTAGAACAGGAACCCAAGTAGAAGATGGGAATGCCTACCCCTTATATCAGGCATTCCATTACCATGCCTTCTTCAGTAGAACAGGTGAATAAAAGTGAGATTGATGGCTAAGCATACACCCAACCAGATAACAAATGTCAGTCTCACTTCTTAATGGCACACAAAACATTAAGAGTAACTCTTTTAGGAACTCTTTCTCTTGCCTTTAGGGAGTGAAACAACCCCTTTCTCTCCCCCTCAAGAAGCAGAGAACAGCTGATTTCTTTCCATTAATACTGCCCTTCCAAAGAATTCACCTCACCCTCTCCCTCTTAAGCCTCTTATTAACTGATGGGGTAGACAGAGTCATTGTGGTAGCTAGTCCCAACAGCCCACTGTTCTTAATACCTTCTGTTCTCAGAAGACTGTGTACAGGTTTATTTGTCCTATTATTAAACCATAACTTCTCTACAACAGAGAGTATATCTCAGTGGTGTATGCATTTCCAATTCTTAATAGGACCCAGTACATAATTGGCACTTAATTCATGCCTATAAAATGAAGGGCTTAACAGCAAAAACTGGGCAGTCTGCAGCAGACGCAGTAGAGAAGACAAGGAGAAAGTATGGCAAAGACCACTATTTCCCATCCAATATAGATCCTCACCACATCCCAAATGATCTAGTCTATATGCTCAGCATAAAGCTATTTCTGAGTCTTACTTGCAGCTAAGTACATTGGTCCTCCATATGCATGAGTTCTGCATCCAAGGATTCAACCAACTGCATCTGTACTGAACATGTACAGGCTTTCGTTTCTCATCATTATTCCCTAAACAATACAATATCTATTTACATAGCATTTACATTGTATTAGGTAAGTAATCTAGAGGTGATTTAAAGTACAGTCATGTACCACATAATGATATTTTGGTCAATGATGAACCACATATGTGACAGTGGTCCCATAGATTATAATAGCTATACCATATAGTCTAGGTTAGGCTTGTGTAAGTGAACTCTATGATCTTTACACGATGATGAAATCACCTGACGCATTTTTCAGAACTTATCTCCAAGGATGTACATAGGCTATTTGCAAATACTAAGTGATTTTATACCAGGAACTTGTGCATTCACAGATTTTGGTACCCACAGGAGGTCCTGGAACCAACCCATCACTGATACTAAGGGACAAGTGTATAGCTAAATGACCAAGTTCTAGTAAATGAGATCAAAGGAAGTACTATGTAGGGAATTCTAGAAAGGCTTCTTAAAAGATGAGAGTGTGCCCCTTTTGTCTGTGCCTGTCTTCTTCCTTCCCTCTGTCTAGAACATGGATGTGATGGCTGGAGATCCAGCAATCATTAGGTGATCTTGAGAATGGAAGCCACATGCTAAGGATGGCAAAGAAAAGAGACAGAAGGAGGCTGGATCCTTGGCAACTCAATGGAGTTGCCATTTCAGCCCTAAATTTTCTACCTCTGAACTTTTTTTTTGTTTTTTTACAAGACAAAGAAATGAACTACTATCATGTTTAAGCAATGGTTATTTCCTATTTTCCATATCTGTTTCTAGCAGCCAAACACAATTCCTAACTCATAAGGTAAGAAGGAGATTCAAGTGACAAATCTACAGTCTTAGACACCAAGCGCCATCTCAGCTATGCCTCAATTTAATGTTGATAAAGTGTAAGATATTTCTACTGAAATGGGAGGGAGGGATAGAGTAAAAAGCTAGACTGAACAAAGAGCTTCTACTCTTTGAAAGCACACCACCATCACAGTTCAACTGGATGAATGTTTAGAGTACTTTAGTATACCAACAAATTTCTTTTCTTTTTTTTTTAAAAGATGACCAGTAAGGGGATCTTAACCCTTGGCTTGGTGTTGTCAGCACCACACTCTCCAAGTGAGCTAACTGGCCATCCCTATATAGGGATCCGAACCCGTGTCCTTGGTGTTATCAGCACCACGCTCTCCCAGGTGAGCCACAGGCTGGCCCTTATACCAACAAATTTCATAATACAGTAATTTCTTGCCAACATTTGGGAGTTATGTTCTAGAAAAGTAATGTGTCTTGCAAAACTGTGACTGGGAAGACCAAATTACATGAAAATAAATGGTTAGAAAAATAGGGCTGGCCCTTATACCAACAAATTTCATAATACAGTAATTTCTTGCCAACATTTGGGAGTTATGTTCTAGAAAAGTAAAGTGTCTTGCAAAACTGTGACTGGGAAGACCAAATTACATGAAAATAAATGGTTAGAAAAATACACATTTTAATGAGAGATGTTAAACCAGCTGTTTAAAACCTGTTCAAATTAAAAAACAAAACAGTGACTCTTTTATAGATTAACCTCCTTCAAGTTTTCAAAAACACTGCTGTAGCACAACAATCAGTTAAGGCTAATTCTCCCACATATTATGCAGACTTTTCTACTCCATAAATATTTTAAGCCAGTCCTTCCTAGCTTTTATACTTGTGCTGTTTAAATTTTTATTTGATAAGTCTCAGCAAAACTTTTCTTTTTTTTTCTTTTTGACCAGGACGGGGATCGCAACCTTTGGCACGGTGTGGTTTGCACCACGCTCAGCCAGTGAGAGCACCGGCCATCCCTGTAAAGGATCCGAACCTGCGGCCTTGGAGCTACCAGCGCCGCACTCTCCCAAGTGAGCCACGGGGCCGGCCCTCAGCAAAACTTTTCACAAATTCTTGCAGTGATTATGTCATATTTTGGACTGTTTTATCATCCTTAAAGAAAATGGGAAAAAAAAAAACTGATCTGTGACCCACCCTATTGATCTGCATAAAAGATTAGATATTCTGATATTATAGAATACAAATACAAAGTTGCACTATCTTTAATAGAAGATCACTTGGCAAAACTAGTGAAAGGGAATTACTATGTTAGAAATCTTACAAGTGCAAAAAAACCCCAAAAAACTTATAAGTGTATAAAAGTATACACATAAGCTGCAGAATAGGCTAGGTATATAAGAAAAACTATCCCATGACATGTATTGTTTCTTTTAATGAAAAGCTAACTTTTTAAAGCCTAAAAAGTTATAATAATCCTAGCAGACAAAAGTAAGTGGATCTGAAAATATTTATCTACTGCAAAGGTTTACCTTCTTTAGAGGTAAACTGTTAAAAATGTGGAACAGTATCACATGATCTAGTTGGCTAAATCAGAGATACCTATTATTATGAAATTCTCTAGCTTGGGCCCAAAGCTAATTAAAAAGGTAAAAGATCTTTATCATTAAATTCTTCTGCCTTAGTCTCATGCATTTTGATGGGAAAAAGGGAAATAGAAGAGGAAATATAAGCTTTCAAAGAAATATCTGTGTTCTGCCATGTTAAAAAAGAAAAAAAAAAAAAAAAAAAAAAAAAAAAAAAAAAAAAAAAAAAAAAAAAAAAAAAAAGCAATGGATCATTTTTTGAACGTAGTAAGTTAAATGACCATGACAGCAACTGCAGTAGATAGTTTAATGGCCATGAATTCCTCCCATCCTTCTATGCATACCCCTTTGCAACGTGACTTTGCTACTCCTTTCATCCAGTAATGGAATCTCTCTGTCCCCTTGAATTTGGGCTAGGCTCGTGACTTGTTTTGATTAACAGAATATAGTGGAAAGGCCATTATACAAGTTCCAAAGACAAAGCCTCAAAGAGACCTTGCAGCCTTGCAGCTTCCACCTTCACCTACCCTGAAAATGCCAAGGAAGGATACCATGCTAGCCAATGAGAGGATGAGGACACACTGAGAACTGAGGCACTTCAATGGACAGCAAACACCATCTGCAAACATGTGAGTAAGGATATCTAGAACCTTCCAGCTCAGTCAATTCTCCAAGTGAATTCAGCAGCATGAGCAACAACTAAAACCAACAGAGGAACTGCCCACCCAACCCTATGGAATCACGAAAAATAATAAATCTTTTTGTATTAAGTCATAAGGTTTGGTGGGGCTGGACAGCAATACCAAACAAATAAACTTTAAAAAACATACTTAAAAGTTTCTTGAAGGTGAGAAAAATCACTTGAGATTTTTCTGTTTTTGTCTTTAATTCACCTATTATAGCATCCTGTTCCATTCTGTAATTCACCTATTATAGTACCCTCAGGTCATGCTGACTCTACTGTTTCATTCTACTATGACTAAAAATAAATTAAAATGTATGAAAGTATAATGGGGAACCATTAAAGGATTTTGTGTGAAGTGAGTAATACGTGATAGGCATTTTAGAAATATCACTGTAGTTGCACCCTAGAATGGACTGGAGGGAAGAAATGCTAAGGGCAGGTGACCAACAAGACAGCTATAGTAATGGTCCTAGTGAAAGGCCTACTGCTGCTACTACTAGTACTAGTACTATTAATAATAATAACAGCTAATATTTATTATGTGTTTATGATAAACCAAGTACTATAATAAGAACCTTCTGTGTATCTACTTAATCTTTATAACAACCCTTTGAAAAAAAACTTCTAATTTTGAAATAATTATAGGCTCACAGAAAGTTGCAAAAAATTTGTTGGGAGTTCCCATGTACCTTTGCCCAGTCTCTCCCAATAGGAACATCTTACACTTCTAATTTTGAAATAATTATAGGCTCACAGAAAGTTGCAAAAAAATTTGTTGGGAGTTCCCATGTACCTTTGCCCAGTCTCTCCCAATAGGAACATCTTACATAACTGCAGAAAAAGTATCAGGACCAGGAAATTGACATGGTATAGTCCACAGAACTTAATCAGACCTCACAAGTTTTACAAGCACTCATTCATGTGTACATGTATAATTCTATGCAATTTTAATACATATGTAGATTCGTGTAACTACCCCCAAAATCAAGAGATAGCACTTTTCTATCACCAAAAGGATCCCTTGAAGTCATACTCCTCCTGTCTCCCTGATCCCTAACCTGGGAAACTACAAATCTGCTCTCCATCTCTTTGATTTTGTTATTTCAAGAATGTTACATAAACAGAATCATACACCTTTTGAGATCAGCCCTTTTTTACTTAAGATCCATCCAAGTTGTTTCATTACCAACAGTTAATTCTTTTTTATTGCTGCATAGCAGTCCATGACACAGATGCATCACAGTTTAACCATTCACCTGTTAAAGAACATTTGGGTTGTTTACAGTTTGGGGCTATTAAGAATAAAGCTGCTATGAGTACTCATGTACAAGATTTTGTGTGAACATGAGTTTCGAATTCTCTGGAATAAATGCCCAAGAGTGCAACTGCTGGGTAGTACAACTCTATTTTTAAAGATAAGGAAACAGATATAAATGGTGGAGCTGGGATTCTAATCCAGACAGTCTGCCTCTAGGCTCTAACTCTTCATAATATTTCCAGTGGTTGTAGAAATTGAGAGAAGTAAATGGAATCAAAGAAAGAATAAGAAGGTAAAGTCAACCAAAACTAGCATTGCTCAGATGAGAGGTATATAAATAAAATGTTAAAGTTAACATCAGGGTCCCAGCTTCAGCACATTAAATAGATGATAAAAGAATTCACTTTTAGACATATTGTACAATAGGATCTGCATGTCATTCTAATCTAACAAGCAATTAGATTTACGGAATGGGAACTAAAGATCAAGATAAAGCTCTGGATTAGAGATATAGATTTAAGAATCATCAGATTTAGGTGCTAATTGAAAAAAGAAGATCACAAAGTGACAGGGTGTAGAGAGAAGAGATTTGACAACAGAACCCTGAAGAACAGAAGTATGTCTTAAATTTTGCATTCATTTCCCCTAGTTTTTTGTTTGTTTGTTTAAAAAGATGACCATTAAGAGGAACTTAACCCTTGACTTGGTGCTGTCAGCACCATGCTTACCCATTGAGCTAACCGGCCAACACTATATGGGATCCGAACCTGTGGCCTTGGTGTTATCAGCACCACACTCTCCCGAGTGAGCCACAGGCCAGCCCCATTTCCCTAGTTTTTAAGATAAACAATAAA
>NW_007732818.1:91486-120238 GCF_000696425.1 Galeopterus variegatus
TTTTTTTTTTTTTTTTTTTTTTTTTTGTCTTTTTGTCGTGTCCGGCAACGGATCGCAACCCTCAGTGTTGCCCCCGTACCGGACCGGGGACCGGCAACGGGATCGCAAGCCTCGGTGTTGCTCCCGCGCCTTGCTCAGCCAGTGAGCGGGAGCCGGTCCGTATGTGGGATCCGAACCCTCGGACGGGAGCGCCGCCGCGCTTCCCAAGCGGCGCACTATCCAGTGCGCCACCAGGCCGGCCCCAGCACTTCATGTTTTCTATCTGAGTTTTACAATCACCTTATAAAGTAGCTCAGTAGAATATCCTTCTGTTCCCACTCTCTTTTTCATTTAAAAAGAATAAACTACAAAAGGAATAAACACTAATTATAAAGCCTCAATACAAAAGAATGGGTAAGAAGTCTAAGTTTCACTCCCTGCTCAGTATCCAACTCTACTCTCACCCATTTTTTTAAGAAATATATGGGAAATGGAATTTAAGGAGGTTAACTGACAAATCTTAGTAGCTAACAAAAGTCTGTTAATTAAGAATCAAGCACTATCAAAAATTGAGTATCCATAACGACAGAGGTGATGGGTAAATTTAATTCTAACATTTTTTTGAATTTACTGTGTTACAGTAGAACAAAATAACTATTCTGTAACCAACGCTTTGCCACTCAATTAATTGGTGCCACTTACCCTATTATATGACTACTTTTTTGGCAGTTATATTTTGAACCTAGAAACTATAATTCTATTAAAAAAATGAAAGTCACACCTCTTAATATATTACATAATTGAGTTTTTACTCCTTTCCCCCCAAATTAAATTCTACTCATTTACTTTTTCTAGTACTTGTCTCCATGGCAGCCAGATACCCAAGCAGAAAGTCTAGAATCCATAAAAATGAACCATGAATTTCTAAACTGTACCCACATCATGGTCAATATATTTGCAATTACATGTTTTAGAATGTATTATTGAGTTAATGATTATGCCAAGATTAATGTATATATTCACTGTATCATAGCATATTGAAAAAGGACTTTTTAAAAAAAAATTTATCACTACACAATGTAAACATTTTTTATGGCCCTTTACCAATTTCTCTCTAACCCTCCTTCTCCCTCCCCCACCTCTGGTGTCCTCAGTTCCCTTCTCTCCTTTGGAGAGTTCAAAGAATTATTGTAATTGCTGTATCTTTCTTTCTTCTTTTCTTTTTTTTCAGCTCCCACTTATGAGTGAGGACATGCAGTATTTCTCTTTCTGTGTCTGGCTTATTTCACTTAACATAATTTTCTCTAAGTTCGTCCATGTTGCTGTGAATGGCAGAATTTCATTGCTTTTTATGGCATAGTAGTATTCCATTGAGTATATTTTTTTCCTTATCCAGTCGTCCATTGATGGAGATTTAGGATGGTTCCAACTCTTAGCTATTGTATATAGAACTGTGATAAACTGGGAGTACAGGTACTTCTTCAACATGATGATTTCCATTCCTTTGGGTAAATACCCAGCTGTTGGATTGCTGGATCATATGGCAGTTCTATCTGTAGTTGTCTGAGGAACCTCCATACTGTTTTCTATAACAGCTGCACTAGTTTACAGTCCCACCAACAGTACAGAAGGGTTCCCTCTTCTCCACATCCTCACCAGCATGAAAAAAGACCTTTAATCAAGAGAACTTCCAATTCTTATTTTCCAATTTTAGTTTAATTCTGGAACTAGGTAGCTTTCAGAGACATTAACAGAACAGGATATGAGTAAATATCTGTGCAAATTAGCACAGGTCTGAATACTGAAAGAAATTAGCTTGGTTTTTTAGAAAGCAGCTAAGTGCCAAGTAAAACTAATCCAAACCAAAACATTCAGCAAACTTTTTATTTCTGGCAACTTGAGCTCCTGGCTAGAAAAGCTATCCTAGCTATGACATTAAATGGTGAAAATTTATTAAGCTATAAAAATATTGGTAGATTTGGCAGTCCTTTCTATCATGCTAAAACTATTGTTACTGGTTCATAGCACAAGTGCCAGAGCCTCAAATTAGATCAATGATTCTAAAGTGGAAGCCAGTGGTGAAACAAATCAAAGGGAATTTTTCCCCCCAAAATACAACTACTCCCTTAATATTTCCTGTATCACTAAGATTCTGAAGGGAAATGAAGATGATATGATAAATATGTGTGTGCCTTTTAAAAAAAATTCCTAGATTATTTTGAGATTATCTATCTCTCTCCCCCTTAATGGAGAATTCTTGAATTAGGCCCAATCTTTTTTTCCTTCTTCTTTTAAACACTGTATCAATAGCAGGCATAAGGAGCAGAGCTACAAAGTGACAATAGCTCAGCAGAAGGCTATGCAGGTAAGGAGCTGTACTTACAGCAGAGCTACCTCAGAGCTTTCTGTGCCAGTTCCCTCCAGAATCTACATTATATTTTAGACAATGTCAACCGTTCAGTTTATCATCCTGAGAAAAGCACATAGTCTACTAGCCAGATAAAAATGTAAAAAGAAGTAATTCTGGACTTCAAAAAAAACTAAGAAGCCACAATGAAAGACAAAAATTCCTCTGTTCTGTCATTAAAAGAATAACATATTTTATCATTTTAGTTTTTTGTTATGTAGCATTGGTTTTTCTATGATAAAGCTCAGTCAAGCTGAAAAACTTAATCATTCTAGAACTTAATAAACTACTATAAGATGCCAAAACTGTGTATTAAAAACAATCAGACAAAGTTAAATCTGCATTGTATATCAAGATAGCTTAAGGGTTGGATTAAAAAACAAACTTCCACGGTCAATTTTAGAGCAAACGATTATACTTCTTTACAGCCATTGTTTCAAATTCATTATAAATAGCTCCAATATTGAAATATTCCAGAAGAGGGGACTTCTGTGATGTACAAATAATCATCCAATTACTATTACATGCTGCTTTGGACTAGTGTTTCTTAAACTACTTAGTAATTTTCTACTCAATGTTCAACTTATTGCATTCTGCAATGACACCTACTGGCCATTTAAAATCAGCCATTAGTTCCCTAAGACAGCTCAGAGTAGGCTGGTTACATAATAAGAAGAAACACACACACACACGTACATACACCACCCTACATAAAGGCAGAAATTTGTTCACAGGTACACAAAACACTACAGAATTGCACCTAAAATAGAACCAGAAGTTTTCTTGTGACTGAGATGGAATTATTCTTGTAAGAAGACAAAAGACAAAGAATTAAACCAGTATTAATTAAAATTTTTATCTAAAGCATTGATAAATATCTCAGTACTCTGAACATTTCAGAACAAGCAAACTCTCACGACCCACCTCTCTTTCCCAAATAATTTTTTGGGAAAAAATGAAATAGTATTTTGGGAAAAAAATGAAATTTTGATATATGTTCATATATACTAATATAAATTATCATCAATAGGAAAAAATCACATCTTAGAAAGTTTTTCTCACATGCAGTACTAAAATATACTCAAGAAAATGATATGCTTGCTAATATTAACGTAGTCCTTTTCTTCTAAGGCAACATTTCAAACAGCTTACATTTTAGCAATTTATAAAGCTTCTTTTAAAATAGTTTTCCAGTGCTTCTTTTAAAACTGTTTTTCAGTGAATGAAGTTTTTATGTAGTTTGTCCTTCCATAACACATACTGACTGGAATCCCTACTTTTAAGTCTACTTTTCATTGTGCAAACAATCAATTATTAAAACTTTTTAAAAACAAGATAATTTACAGTTAATTATATCTATAAATACATTTTACCTCAGTCCAAGAAGCTCAAGAAACATACGTTATAAACCTAATAAACAAATAATACATAACTCGCTTCCCAGACTTACAGAGCAAACTACTTAAAAGTCCTCCCGCCCACCATACAAACCATCACCTTATTTTCACAGTCCAAACATCCACAGTGTCTGGGAGAAGGAATCTACCAACTAATATCCTAATCATTTTCTAACTTGCACTTACCTCCTGTTATTGATTTTTGAGGCTCTCCAGTTGTTTGCTGAAGATTAAAAAAAAAAAAAAATGTATTTGTTATCAGCCCTGACACTCAAAACAAATCCATGAACTACAAAACATGAGCCTGGCCACATTCATCTCAAACTAACATCGTATCTCTCAACCCAAGCCCATATTTGGGATAAGCTCTTCGTGACTACACTATCCTTCATGCTATCACCCTTCGCCCACAGAGCTTGACTGGGTAGAGAGCACTCAAGGCAACAACAAAAAAGTGTTCTGACATATCAATAGGGTTCAAGACCTCCTCTTCCAGGAGGGACAGCCTAGTTATTTGGGTAAATAACAGCCAAGGATTACATAATGCACAGCTCTAAAGAGTTTCCGGGATCTGACCCCCAGTAAATACGTTTCTTCTCCGCACCCCCTCACCATCGCAGGAAATGGCCCTAAAAAGCAATCCCCAGGATTCTCTCAGGTGTCTGCAACACGCGTCCTTCTCTCGCCTTGCTTCGTGCAAGGAATTCCTTCAGCCCTCACTACATCGTCCTGCTCCCGCCTCTCTCCTCTCTGCCGGCGCTACCGCAGCCCCCACGCCCTCAGGGCTCAGCTTCCACCCGCCTCAGCTGCCTTCTCCTTCTCCTTACGACCCTCTCAAGCTGCTACCTGGTTTACGAAAGGCTCCGGAACCACCAACATTCCGGCTATCGCCTTTCCAACCCACCCTCGTCCACTGCCCTCTATAGTTTCCGCAGCCGAAGAAGAAAAACCCTCCTCCATCTAGCACTTTGCGTCCCCCAAAGACAGCACTGCCGCCTACCTGTCACCCGGCTGTCTTCAGCTTCCTACCGCCACTGCCTCCCGCAGCAGCCTGCCAACTGCAGCCCTACAACCAGCCTTCTCATTGGATGAGTCCACGCTATCAACGACAGCCCCGTTCATTGGCTGCAGCCTGCACGCGGCCCTCCCCTCTGTGCATGTCCAAGAATTCCGGTCTCCAAGCAAGAAAAACATTTCCTCTTCCCCGCCCTTTTCTCCTCTACAATGCTTCTTACCTCAGTCAGACTGCGGGTTCACATATGTGAAAAAAATATCGACTTCTAGCCTCCCTCATAGCATCCCGATCCAGGAATCTGTGACCCGGGACCGGAACGTTAAATGGCTTCTCCGCTTTCCTACCGAATGGAACTCGAGGTAACAACTTCCGTTTCCGGTTGGCTCCGGCTGGAAGGTTGAGTGTTGAGTGTCCTGAGAGGTCAGATTGCCGTCAGGTAAATTAGGGAGTTGGTGGGAGACCTCTTGATTAAGAATAAAAGTTAGATTCTGTTCTGGAAGATGCAGAAAGGGAGAGACTAAATGGAGAGGGATGATGAGAGGGAGCAGCTCAAGAGGGACGGAGATCCAAGACCTAGCGGGAGAGAACTTTTGAAGTCCCAGTTTAGAGTTAGGGTAGGGATGGGTGGTTTAAAGAGGGTACGGTGAGAATCACTGTGGTTAAGTCCAGGAGCTTTCCCTGCTTCCGCCTCACGCAACACCCACCCCACGCCCCGTGCTTGTTTGTCTGATCTATCTTTGGATCAGATAAAGGCTGAAGAACAGCCCCCCAAACCGAAAATATGTGAAATAGAAATAATTGTAATATCTGCCTCACAAGCTTGTATGGCTTTAAAAATTTTTTGGTATAAGTGTTTATAACACAGTGGTGAAGTGAAAAAAGCTAGATACAAAATAGCATCCGTTTTTACAGTGCAAATTTTTAAAGTTGCATATACGTAGGAGCAGTGATTGGAAGAGACACTAAAAGTGGTAGTAAATTTGTTTTTTATTTTCTAATATCCTTATAGTATTCGCAATTTTTTAAATGAAGGCAAGTTAGGATATACATTTGGAGGTGTTCGGTAAACTTTAAAGTTACATGTAGTGGAAGTGGTATTATCCTCTTATTTCCTTTTTAGGGAAAGTATCCCTCCTGTAATAGAGCTAGCTCCCTTTAGTGGAAGTTGATCGCCACCAAACTTAATAGGTTCACTTCAGACATAGGTAGATTTAAAATTTTTCACAATTGCATGTTCTTCCTTTGTTGACCTAATATCCTTGCTGTTCTTACTTGAGCGAAATAATCACCATGTTGAGTCTTCGGGACAATTTAAGTAACTTTTTCTAACTTTTTTTTTATTGTCAAATTTACATAGCAGAAGGGTGTATAAAACATACACCCGTGTAACCACCCCCAGTTAGGAAATAACGCATTACTGATAACTTGGAACATCCCTTCTCAACAGGAGTGATTGCCCTTCAAGGGGGTGAAAATTAGATCTTGGGGTGGGGAAACGTCTTAGTTACTACAATGGTTTGTGTCCCTCCAAAGGCCAAAGATATAAAATATATCTGTGGTTTTAAAATTTCATTGGGGGAGACGAGGGAGCATGATTAGGAAAAAAAATGTCTAAAATGGCTTCTTAGAAGGACAATAGTTAAAAGTTGGTTGAAAAACACTGTCCAATAGAAATATAATGCAAGCCACATACGTAATTTAAAAATTTCTAGTAGCCATGTTAAAAAAGTAAAAAGAAACAGATAAAATTAATTTAATAATATATTTTCTCTAACTCAGTATATTCAAAATATTATTTCAAGATGTAATCAATATTTAAATTTATCAATGAAATATTTTACATTTTCATAATTGACATATTTATTTTACACTTAACGTTTATCTAAATTTGTATTCTAAATTTTCATAAACACTTGATCTGTGTTTATATTTTGTGAAATTTACAGTTCAAAAAGAGATTTATATACCCAAATTGTTCCAAACACAGTATAATATTTTCCAATAACTGATTTGAGAGTCTGTTTTGAAATTTTAATTAATTAAAATTAAATTAAAATTTCCAGTTTCCAGGTAGCACCAGCCACATTTCAAGTGCTAATGGCTACCATATTGGACAGTGCAGATCTAGAGCATATAGTCGTATACATAGGAGAGGAATTGCTGGCCAAAAGGTATTTGGATTTTCAACTTTTCTAGGTCATGCCAGTTTTTCAGGATGGTTGTGCTAAATCGCATTATCACCACCTGGGTGTGAAAGTGGAAGGCACATTACAATGTGTTTTCCTCAGTTCTCACAATCTTGCAAGGTAGGTTTTATTCTCATGCTGTGTGAGGAAACTGAAGTTCAGAGAGATTAAGTGATTTGCCTGGGATTTTACAGTTTTTATTGGTGCAAAGTAGGAGAATTACTCTCTTCCTTCAAGTGATCAGGATATCATTGTTTTATTTATGGCTGTTCTGAAATAGAAATAATTTTGAAAAGAAAATGAAACATTCCCTAGAAATAGCATCGATCAACTTTTTGAAAAGTCTTTTTTTTTAAATCATTATACAATGTATTTGATTTTTGTGGCCCTTTACCAATTCCTCCCTTTCCCTCTCCCACTGACGTCATTTAAATAATATATTTAGTATATACCTATAAAAGGACCCTTTCTGAAATATTTTAATTAGATAAAACAGGAAACACATTGAACTTATCAAAAGAAATCTGTGTAGGAGAAATAAGGGTATGTACGCTTTCATGTTTTCTTTCAAAAAAAGATTTATCTTCTAAATTACTTAGTATTTTGAGCATAGTGGTACTGTAACTTTAAAATAGCCTTCACTGTCTGGCTGGTTAGCTCAGCTGATAACACCAAGGTCCAGAATTTGATCCCTGTGTCCAGCCCCCCCACGAAAAATAGCCTTCATACCATGGTACTATTTCAATTTTTATTTTCAAAAATTATTTTTATCATTCTTTTTTGACCCTTTGTTTTAAACTCTGTTCCAAATACATTGATACAAAATTAGGGTTGATATTCTAGAATTAACATTTGCCAAAATAAGGGTTCATCTTGTAATCTCTTTACATATTTTTGGAACAAAACAATATTTTAAAAAGATTTTTTTGAAAACATGTTATGAGGGAGCCAAGACATTCTAAATAAACACTTCTAAGGGTCTTTCTTTTGTAATAATGTATTGAATTTCAAAAGTCTGTCTGAAATCTGAAGCCATAATTTTTTTCCTTTATATTATTGAATCCACCAAATAATAATAAAATAATGGATTGAATGTTTCATTCAAAATTGTGAGTGGTGTATTTCTAACTTGTGTTTGGTGGTATAGGTTTTCATCAACATAATGTTTTGTGATATCTTAACATGTTTATAGATATTAAGTGTTGGAAATTTGTCAGAATTACTATGTATAATTTATTCTCGTATGTTGGAACTATTGTTTAATGAAATGAGCATTTCACATAATGTTACTTTAGTATGCACTAGCTAGTAATTACCTCTGTCTTCTTTAAAATGCAGTATAAAAAATTTTTCTGTATTATTGAGCTTGTTCATAGTTATGAATGCAGACTTAATGGTAATAATTATTTGGTTTGGTTGTATTCCTGGACAGCAGTGATTATAGAATTGCTGCTGCTAACCTTATACAAATTATAGTATAGCATTATTAATTCATACTTCTTAATTTGAAATTCATAGTAATTTAAATGGAGATGGAGCTGACTGAAGTTTGTGTTTATGTTGTCTATAAAAATAACACTAGTAAAACTGAAGTCTTTATATAACCATTGAAGATATATTTTATTTAAGGAAGCAAACTTATTGATTAAAAAGGGCTTTTAAGGTCTCTGTTGGTCTAGTTCAGGGATCAGCAAACTTCAGTCTGTGGGCCAAATCCAGAATGGTTTTTACAGATGATCATTTGTAATCACTTTGATACTAAGGAACACTAACTTTGAGCCCTAGTTAATATAATGTTATCCCCAAAAAGGAATTCCATTTTTTTCATAAGTATACCTGTATTACCAAAAAATTGTACTGTTATTATTTGTTATATTTTGAATTTTATCAATAAAATATTGTGGAAATTTGTTTTCTCTCATTATATGTGTACATACATAATATACTCAATTTTACCTCTTTTGCCCACAAAGCCTAAATAATTTATTATTTGACTCCTTACAGAAAAAGTTCATATGATCATTTGTATTTAAAAGCAATAACAGTGCATTTAAAAAGAATTGTCTAAAGAAAGCAGGTAATGTACAGTACATACAACATTTTTGTTATGCATATTTATGCATTATAAAAGGACTGAAAGGAGGGAAACAGTATTGCTTAGAAGTTAGGAGCAGGGGTTCTGAAACCAAACTGTAAGGTTTAAATCCCAGTTATACCATTTACTATTTTTGCTACCTTCAGAAAGTTACTTAACATTTTGTAGTCTCATTATCTTCATCTGTAAAATAGGAGTCACATAGAACTCAATAAATGTTTACTATTATTATAATGAAGAAAGGAACCAAACAGTAAATGGTTATCTCTGAATGGTGGAATGCCTGGTTATTATTCGTTTTTATATTTTGTTTATGCGTACTTCCTAACTGTGAACATATACTAGTTATATAATGAGAAACTGTCTTATAAAATCTAACTAATGAATTTTCAGTCTTTCATCTTTTTAAAAAAAAATTAACTTTAAATGTTTCCCCTTAAAACATAAACAGTAAATTTGACTTTTTGATATCTACAATCTGTATATTTCTCCCTTACGTTAATCTTTTTCTATAGATATGGCCCATGGACATGGAAATGAACATGGTCATAGTAAAATGGAACTTCCAGATTATAAACAGTGGAAGATAGAAGGGACACCATTAGAAACTGTCCAGAAGAGGCTGGCTGCACGAGGGTTAAGGGATCCGTGGGGCCGGTAAGATAAATTAAGTAGTTTAGATAGAATTTTTCCTAGAAAATCAGTATCTATGTTCCTTTTCAATGTATTCTCCTTAAAGAATTATGAAAAATTGCTTTTCATGTTAAAATTTTAAAATCAGCTTTATTGAAATACCATTTATATACTGTAAAATTTACTCATTTTAAATGTATAATTCCATTAGTTGTGACAAATATGCAATGACATAACCACCATCACAATCATAATGCAGAATATTTCTATTACCCCCAAAGTTCCCTCATGCCTTTATGACCTTTTGCAGTCAAAGCTATCCTACCCCCACCTGCTGGCAACCAATGATCTGCTTTTGTCTCTATAGTTTTGCCTTTTCTAGAATTTTATATAATTGGAATCATACAGTATGCAGTCTTCTGTTCTCTTTCACTTAACATAATGCTTTTGACACTTATGCATGTTGTTGCTTGCATCCGTATTTCTTCCTTTTTATTGCCTTTTTGTTTTATAACCATTGTATGGATATACCTCATTTTGTTTATCATTTACCATTTGATGGCTATTCAGGTGGTTTCCATCTTTTGGCTATTATGAATAAAGTTGCTATAACTATTCAAGTCTGTGTGAACTTTTGTTTTTATTTCTCTTGATAAATACTTAGGAGTAGGATTTCTGGATCATATGATAAGTGTATGGTTATTTTTTATGAAAATCTGCCAAAATGTTTTCTAGAGTGGCACCATCCATTCCCACTAACAATATATGAGAATTTCGGTTGCTCAGTGTCCTTGCAACACTAGATATTAGCAGTCTTTTAATTTTAACTATTCTAGTGAATGTGGTAGTAATACCTTCTTGTGGCTTTAATTTGCATTTCCATAAAGACTGATGATCATGAGAATCTTTTTGTGTGCTTATTTGCCACTCATATATTTTCTTTGGTGAAATGTCTATTCAAATATTTTGCTCATTTTATTTAGCGGGGTATTTGTCTTCTTGCTATTAAGCTATAAGAGTTCTTTATATATTTTGAATATAAGTCTTTTATCAGATACAAGTTTTGCAAATGTTTTTTCCCACATATGTGGCATGGCTTTTCATTTTCTTAACAATGTCTTTCAAAGAGTTTTAAATTTTGATGAATTTCCAATTTAGCCATTTTTTTTCTTTTATGGCTTGTGCTTTTTGCATCCTATTCATGATTGTCTCCTATACCTTATTCTAGAAATTTTTATAGTTTTCTTTCTTATGTTTAGACATATGATCCGTTTTGAATTAATTTTTGTGTGATACAAGTTAAGAGTGGAGGTTAATGTTTTTGCTTATGGACATCCAGTTGTTCCAGCACCATTTATTAAAAGATTACCTTTCCCCAATTAAATTACTTTGTCATCTTTGTCAAAGATTAATTGACCATTGCCAATTAGCTCAGTTAGAGCGTGGTGCTGATAACACCATGGTCCAGGGTTCAGTCCCTGTACTGCCAAGCACATACACACACAAATTTAATTGACCACATCTATCTGGTCTGTTTCTGAACTCTATTCTGTTACTCTGATCAATGTATCTAGACTTATGCCAATACTACACTGTCTACAAAAAGGTAATATAAGATCTCCAATTTTTTAAAAAGTGTTTTAGCTATTCTAGGTCCTTTCCATTTACATACAAATTTCAGAGTGAGCTTGTCAATTTCTACAAAGAGTCTGCTTGGATTTTCATTGGAATCACATTGAATCTGTTCCACATTTACATTGAATCAAATTCACATCAGTTTGGAGTGATACCTTAACAATAATTAGTCTTTCAGTCCATAGGCAGTTTAGGTGGTCTTTAATTTTATCAGCAATATTTTGTTGCTTTATATACAGGTCTTGCACATATTTTGTTAAATTTATCCTGAGTTATTCCATATTTTTGATGCTATTGAAAACGTTATTTTTAAATCTCAACATATAATTGTTTGTTGCTAGTATATAAAAATACAACTGATTTATTACCTTGCTAAATTCACTTTTTGGTTCTAATAGATTTTTTTTTACAAATTCCTTAGGATTTTCTTTATAGACAATCATTTTGTCTACAAAGAAAGTTTTTTTTCAATCTGTAAACTTCTTTTTTCCTTGTGTTATTATTCTGGCTAACAGCACTAGTACAAATTCCTTAGGATTTTCTTTATAGACAATCATTTTGTCTACAAAGAAAGTTTTTTTTTCAATCTGTAAACTTCTTTTTTCCTTGTGTTATTATTCTGGCTAACAGCACTAGTATATGTTGAATAAAAGTGGTAAAGCAGATATCCTTGCCTTGTTCCTAACTGGGGAAAGCATTCAGTCTGTCACTACTAAGTATGATGTTAGTTTTAGGGTTCTCATAGATCCTCTTTACCAAAATGAGGAATTTTCTTTCTCTTCCTAGGTTACTGAGTTTTGTCATTTTTTACTATTATTATTAATGGGTATTGAATTTTGTCAAATGCTTTTTCTGTATCTTTTTAGATGCTCACATAGTTTTTTTTTTTTTTAATCTGTTAGTATGGTGAATATTTTTATTGATTTTCATATGTTAAACCAATTATTCCTGTAGTGAGCCCTACTTCCTCATGATGTATTTTTTTGTGTTGCTTATAACAGAATACCTGAAACTGGGCAGTTTATAAAGAAAAGAGGTTTATTTGGCTTAGGATTCTGGGACAGCTGCATCTGGTGCAGGCCTCAGGCTGCTTCTATTCACTGTGGAAAGCTGCAGGCAGCCGGCAGGTACAAGCAGATCACATGGTGAGAGGAAGCAAGAGAGAGGGGGCGGGGAGATGCCAGGGTCTTTTTAAACAACCACCTCTCGCAGGAACTAATAAAGTGGGAACTCACTACCCCCATCTCCCAGGAAGAGCATTAATCTATCAAACACTGCCACATTGGGGATCAGATTTCCACATGAGTTTTAGGGGGACAACATATTAAAACTCTCAATTCAGTTTTCTAAAATTTTGTTAAGAATATTTGCATCTATCATCATGAAGGATGTTATTCGGTAGTTTTCTTCTAACATCTTTGTCTGGTCTTGGTATACAAATTAGATTTGATTAGCCCTTATATTTTCCAATAAGTGAGATCTTTAGAGTTCAATGATTTTTGTTCTTCATAACATGAATTTTTTTTTTTTTCACTGACCTGTCATTATCTGTGGGAGAATACATTTTTTTCCCTAGTTCTCTCTGATTTCTGTTTACTTCTCAGTTCAGGATACTCAGAAGAATGATTGCCAGAGCAGGAAATCGGTCTTACAAAGTTCAGGCTGCTATGACAGGGAAAAGTTGTGATCCTCCTGAATCATAATAATAATGTCAAATGTTATACCCTCTTGTGCCAAAAATGTATCATACATTAGCGTGTTTAATCTTTATTACAACACTGTAAGGTAGATAGTAATCATCATTGAATAGAAGCAGCAGCACACCCTAACAGGTTAAGCATCTTGCCCAGCCTAAAAGATTATGAATCTAGTATAAGCAGCAGAGCAAAGATTAATACCTTGTTCTTTAACTTCATCTTTCCACGATGTTGTAATGACTACTGTGGGCAGAGCCACCCAGCCAACCTGTGACAGATAAGTCAAAGTGAGCCTTGCATTTGAGAATTCTGTAAAATCTTAAGTAGTCTGATCATGAAATATAAAATCAAGTGTTTTTTCTTCTATTTTATATGTGAAATGTAGGCATATATTCTTAATTATACTTAATTATGCTATGCCACAGAAAGATTCCTATTGTGATCCACTTTAGATTATCTTATATAGGGTTCCATTTAAGTCTGTTAGAAAGATGAAAAATAAATTTATTTTACTCAGTGAATATATACAAGTTGTATGTGATTATATTTTTTTTCCTTTTTTTCCTCTAGCAATGAAGCATGGCGATACATGGGTGACTTTGCACACAATGTTTCCTTTGCTGGTCTGTTATTAAAAGGATTCAAATGGGGATTTGCTGCATTTGTGGTAGCTGTAGGGGCTGAATATTACTTGGAGTCCCAGAATAAAGATAAGAAGCATCACTGAAGATAGCACCTGGACATATCTTAGAAAAATAAGATTTCTTCACCATAGCCTCCTTGTGTTTGTCCCCTAAAGAGTACCAGTAAGATTTAATAAATTAAGAAAAACATATGCCAGTTAGTTTTTGTCATTCTTTGAAAAAAAAAAAAAGTGTTTCAAGCCCTATCAGATTTGGTTTGGAATACATGGGGGTTTGGGTACCAGTGGCAGTGCATTCTCTATATAGCAGGCAGCCCACATATATTTGACTGACTAAATGGATATATTCTAATAGGTTTTTAAATGGGAGTTGGCCTTGCTGTTTTTACTGTCATCTGTACATGATTTACTTATTTATTTATTTTAAAGGATGACCGGTAAGGGGATCTTAACCCTTTACTTGGTGTCAGCACCACACTCTCCAAGTGAGCTAACCAGCCATCCCTATATAGGGATCCGAACCTGTGTCCTTAGTGTTATCAGCACCACACTCTCCCATGTGAGCCATGGGCCAGCCCTTGTACATGATTTAGAGGGACCTAGATTATACTATAAAATACTTGCTACCCAGTTATGGTTGACTTATTCATGTATCATGTATCATGTTCATTTTCATTATTGTAATATTTTCTACTCTTAGTCCTTATTGTTCTCATATTGTGAAAGGCTTGAAATTTTTTTCTGTATTTCTAACAAAAAACTAGACATCTCCCCACATCAGTGAGCTTAAAATTTTTAATTAATTAAATCTAAGATTTAAAATTCAGCTTGTTGAGGAGGGGTAATATTTTTGCTTGAATAATGAAGCTAATTAAAATTCCAGGGTGATTTTTTTTTTCATAAATTTCTTGTCTATAAATATAAACTTGAGCAATTGCTAAGTAAGTTAAAGGGCAGTGGAATATAGAATGTGGTAAAATGGAGTCATAAAAAATATTCAAGGGCCGGCCCGGTGGTGCACTGCTACAGTGCGCCGCTTGGGAGCATGGCAGCGCTCCCGCCGAGGGTTCGGATCCCACATATAGACCGGTTCCCGCTCACTGGCTGAGTGAGGTGCGGGCGCAACACCAAGGGTTGCGATCCTGTTGCCGGTCCCGGTCCGGTATGGGCGTGACACTGAGGGTTGCGGTCCGTTGCCGGACACAAAAAAAGACAAAAAAAAAAAGGAAAAAATATTCAATGCAAAGAAGACAAGGAAAGAGTTTAAAAAGGAAAAAAGAGCAATGGGACACATAGAAACAGCAAGATGATAGATTTAAATGTAATCGTATTGATAATTATGCTAAATGTAAATGGTCTAAAGTTTAAATTCTAAAACATTCCAATTAAAAGACAGGTTATAAAGGGTAAAAGAATGGAAAAATATGCATGCAAACACTAATGAAAAGAATGTTGAAGTGACTAGTAATGTCAGACAAAGTATTTAGAATAAAGAATATTGTGATAAAGAAAGACATTACATTGAGATCATGTATATTGCTGTGTCTGTTCTTTTTATATTTCTAAGTTGAATTCCATTGTATGAATGTTACAATTTTTATTTCTAATTTTTCTGCTGATGGTTACCTGGGATGTTTCTAGGTTTTTGTTATTGTGAATAAAGTTGCTGTGAACATTTGCTTTCAAAAAAAAAAAAAAAGACATTTCATAATAATAGAGGAGTCAATTAGTTCAGTAAGAGGACGTAAAAATCTTAAATGTATATGCACCGAGCTTCAGAATATAATGCTTTCATTTTTGAAGCAAAACCAAACAGAACTAAAAGAAGAAATAGACAAAACACAATTATAGTTCTCCTTTCTCAGTAATTGATAGAACAAGTAGACAAAATTAGTAAAGCTACAGAAGATTTGAACAACACTGTCAAGCAACTTGGTGTAATATTTATAGAACACTCTACCCAACAAAGGCAGACTACACATTCTTTTTAAGTGCATATGGAACATTTATCACAACAGGCTGGATGAGTATGGGCCATAAAGCAAGGATCAATAAATTTAAGAAGATTGAAATCACACAAAATATACTCTCAGACCACAAGGATCGATTAACAATTAACATCTGGAAAATCCACAAATATTTGGAAATTGGATAGCACATTTCTAAATACCCCATGCTCAAAAAAGAAGTCTTGGAGAAGTAGAAAATATTTTTAACTGAAGAAAAATGAAAGCGAATATCAAAATTTGTGGGATGCAGCTGATTGACCTGTAGGTAGACTGATGAGGAAAAAGGGAAGGCAAATTAGCCATATTAGTAATGGAAGAGGAGACCTCATTACAGATCCTAGGTGTATTAAAACAATAATAAGGCATTTTTCAGACAGTTTTATGCCAATAAACTTGACAGGTTTTTTTGTTGTTGCAAATCTAACACAGTTTTGATGAAATTGATAATGTCCTTAAAAAGACAGACTACCAAAACTCACTCAAGAAGCAGATAATCTGAATAGCTGTATATATATTAAAGAAATTGAATTTCTGGTTAATCATAAACTCATTTGCTGGGTTAGGTAGAGAAAAACAAGATGGAAAGTACAGCGCCTGGTATATTTGAGTACAGAATAACGGTAGTTTTGCTCTACTACCTTAAGTTGATTTTTTTTTTTTTTTTCCCTTTTTTCGTGTCCGGCAACGGACCGCAACCCTCAGTGTCGCGCCCGTACCGGACCGGGACCGGCAACGGGATCGCAACCCTCAGTGCTGCGCCCTCCCCTTGCTCAGCCAGTGAGCGGGAACCGGTCTGTATGTGGGATCCGAACCCTTGGCAGGAGCGCTGCTGCGCTCCCAAGCGGCGCACTGTAGCAGTGCGCCACCGGGCTGGCCCTTAAGTTGATTTTTTTTATCCTTCATAATTTTTGCTAGAAGCAAGAAGTGAAGTTTTCCTTCTATTTTGTTAATTGAAAATTACCACCTGAATTCATTAATAGCTGCAAAGCATACAAACTCTTGTCATCTTAGTTGTTGCCATTACTTGGACTAGAACCAATTCAATATGATATTCATTCTTAAAACATCTGAGCAAAGTACAATTGGAGATAATGCTAATGATATGTGTGTCTTGCCTCATAAAAAAGCACTGTGGATGATAGTATGTAAATACTGTATTATTACCCCATCTTGTATGTAAGGCAAGTCCATAAAATTAAAATAACAAAACCTAAGATGACACAGCTAGTAAGTTCCACAGTTAGATTTTGAATCCAGGTCTGACTCCACAGCTCATAGTAACCACTGTATTACATTACCTGTCATGTCGTGTGTGATAAAAGCTATAATATGCCATAAAGTTATCCTTTCAGATATTGGAGGTACTTTGTAATGATACTTGAAGTAAACAGTTTGAATTCTAAAAATCTAAACTATGTCATGTAATATTTCATGAAAAATAGGAAATAATACAGTAACTTTTACTGTATACCTGTACTTTGAAAGAAACTCTGTTTTGATACATCTAATGAAACAAAGATTCAAGGGGCTGGCCAGTTAGCTTGCTTGGTTAGAGAGTTGTACTGATAACACCAAGGTCAAAGGTTTGGATCCCCACACTAGCCAGCCACCAAGTAAAAGAAGAAACAAAGGTTCAGACACATGTCCTTGAAAATAGCATGATTGGAGGACATCGGGAGACAAAGTGGCATAGAAAATGCGTACAAAGACAAAAAAAAAGAAAGAAGAAGAATTTATCCTTACAGCGGGTTAATAAGGTAGAAGATACAAATTAGAAGAAAATGGAAAAGAAAAGGGGTTACAGGACATCGGTATGATGGAAGTAGCAGAGACAAGCAGAATTTAGTATACAATAGGCTGTGTTTATAGTCAGCCACTTGCTGCTTCAATCAAATGTGCACCTTAATGATAGTGGGGAAAGTAATGTACTTTATATTGGGTTTTAAAATGCATGAAGTGAATCTGCGTATTAATGTAAACTTGCTTAACTTTGGAGAAGGAGAACATTGATTAGCAAGACCGGCTTCATTGGGGGCTAGATAGAAGTATTTCAGGAGAAATAATCTGAGTCTTACACTTTATTCTTGTCTTTATCTTCCCTACCACTAATTATATTTGTCATTTTTCTTTTTAAAAATTTGGTTATCAGAGAATGGACTCATTTTCTAATATGGTAGTCCCCAAATGGGATGTACACAACTAGGGAATGTGCAAGACCATCCCCTGGGGTGAGAGGAAAAAGTATTTAAACTCATATTTAATGAAAACGAATAGAATTTTACTAGTGTTTAGTATGCAGATTCACAGTGGGGTTTTCTCTCACATGGTGAATACAAGGTGGTCACATAGAATTCATGGTAAGCAAGGCCTGAGGAGAAAGTGAGAGTTCTACTCTTCAAAGGAGAGAACAAAAGGACCTTGTAGCAAATTGCTACAGGTTGTATGTGCTCAGTTTGTGGAATTTATTAATATACTGGTTTTAACTAAACCAGCTTTCATAAAGTAGGTAAGTGGCTTAAAAAGATTTTTACAAAGAAACTGCTGATTGAAGCTAATACTGATAATGCAAGAACAAGTAGAAGATAGCAGAGCTATGAACTCTTGTCAGCAACACTGTCAGGTAAATATGATCTAATCAAGGGAAAAATCACCCCTCCCCCCAAAAACGACTAAAATATGAACTTGGACCCACTATCAGTACAATGAACCTTGCCCTAAATTGATCTGATATATTAACTAATGATAGCATGTAGTCATCATGATTAGCAAGACATTTTAAAATGTTTAATCTTTCTCTTACTGTTAGTTTCTATATTCGTGTATTTTTAATGTACAAAAATGATAATATTTACATATAACAAAATGTTAAGACATAGGTTGGGAATTTCTGTAATTTTTACTCACAATGATTCAGTTGTCATTAAAAAATAGCATTCAATGCCACTTTGGCAGCATATATACTAAAATTAGAACAATGGAGAACATTAGCATGGCCCCTGTGCAAGGAGGACACACAGATTTGTGAAGCATTTCATATTTTTAATTCAACTGTGTCACACAAATACATAACATGTTTCAGTGAAAAAATTTTTGATTGTATTTTTTTTTTAAAAAAGCATTCAGGGCAGTCCAGTTAGGTCAGTTGAGTAGAGTGTAGTGCTGATAACAGCAAGGTCCAAGGTTATATCCCTGTGGCCAGCCACAAAAAAGTAAATAAATAAATAAATAAATTAATTAATTAAATAGCATTCAAAGAACTTGAAAGCACAGAAGAGAAATACCCCCCTGTTCTCACTCATATGTGGAAGCTAAAAAGGTCGATCTCATAGAAGTAAGAGTAAAATAGTGATATCAGAGACTAGTAAGAAGAGTGGGGAGAGAAGGATGGGGAGAGGGTGGGTTAATGGATACAAAGTTGTAGAAAGATAGGAAGAATAAGATCTAGTGTTCTGTGGCAATATAAGGAGACTACAGTCAACAACAAATAGCTGTGTAACTTCAAGTAGCCTGCTGAGAAGATGTTGAATGTTCCCATAGGAAGAATAAGATCTAGTGTTCTGTGGCAATATAAGGAGACAACAGTCAACAACAAATAGCTGTGTAACTTCAAGTAGCCTGCTGAGAAGATGTTGAATGTTCCCAGCACGAAGAAGTGACGTGTTCAAGGTGATGGATATGTTAAATACCCTAATATGATCATTGCAAACAGTATAAATGTACCCAAATATCATACTGGACTTCATAAATATGTACAAGTACCATGGGTCAATTAAGAAAAAATAAATTAAAAAAAAACTTTTTTCAGAGCCGGCCCGGTGGCGCACTGGAGAGTGCGCCACTTGGGAGCGCGGTGGCGCTTCTGCTGAGGGTTCGGATCCCATGTGGAGACCGGTTCCCGCTCACTGGCTGAGCCTGGTGCGGACGCAACACCGAGGGTTGCGATCCCGTTGCCGGTCCCCGGTACGGGTGCGACACCGAGGGTTGCGATCCCGTTACCGGTCAGTAAAAAAGATGAAAAGGAAAAAAAAAAAAAAAAAAAAACTTTCTTCAGAGAGAGAAGTAAATTAAAGGTTACCAGAAACATGGGTAAGGAATAATGAGAAGTTATTGCTTAATGGGTACAGAGTTTATGGTTAGGATGACGAAGAAGTTTTGGAAATAGATAGAGGAAGGTAGTGGTTGCACAACATTGTGAATATAATCAATTCCATGTAATTGTATGTTTAAAAATGTTTAAAATGGCAATTCTTATGTTGTATGTTTTTTGCCACAACAAATTTTTTAAAATTAAAAGAAAACACAAGCCTGATTTTAGAACTCTAATTATAAACATTATTTTGATAAAAACATTAGTGATTCATCAGCTCTATTAAAAAAAATGAACTCATCAGATTTTTTAAAGTATTCTTTAAATATGTAGTTTATTGTGTTTAAACAACAAAAATTAAATATTATTTCATGATGGCCTCTCACTCAATTGGCAACATGAGTTTCAAAATTTAATGTAATTGTCATTGGCCCTCAGAATCTCCAGAGTTGCAAAGTACTCAAATTCAAATAGCTATGCTAATGAGAGTGGAATCCCTCAGGTGAGTCTTGGTTTACTCAATATCAGTTTGGGGAGAAAAAGAGGTTTCTTTTTGCTTTTGCTTCTGTTTATTTTGTTTGGGGCCTGAAAATCAGCTTCAGAAACTCAGAGACTAGAACACGCAATGGAAATTGCATTTATTTACTTGCCTGTGATTCTATCAGAAAGGATCGACTGCAAAGAGGAAATTTTAATTTCGTATATTATGTTATATATGAAAATATATATTACCTATTTTATTATTATATAGTATTACATTTTTATATATTATAAACATACATATAATAAACTATACAAAATGCTAACTCATTTAAAGATTAAATTATTAATGCCATATACTGTATTAGACTAAATTGTCTTTGATACATATAAAAAATTTAAAACATGGCTTTAGCAGTTAAAAAAAATCAAAAAAACAAAAACAAAATCCCATCGTCTTGAGTTCTGTATATTTTTCTGTTTAATCTCACATGCAACGAAATGATGTAACTTTTTTGAAATGTGGCTGCAGATTACAAAACTAACTGAAAGAATTTTGGTTTTTGCTAAGGACTTAAGTTTCTGGGAACGCATTACAAAATAGGAACAGTAGGTTCACTTAAGATGTAAATCAGAAGGTTTTGTGCCATTGGGAAAGTCATATTTTCATTTTGTGTTTTAAAACTGACAAAATAATTGTTAAAATGTGCCTTAGGCACTTAGTACTTTCTGCAGATGTTCTATATACTCTCACTTACTCAATTCCCAAGCTGAATTTGGAAATAATAACAGCATTTAACATACATTTTCCTGCTGATTTGGTAATTAATCAAACATCTTTCTTAAATTACTTTCATATTTTAATATATTGGTCAGGAATTTTACCTTATCATAGAATAACAGAGATTTTTAAAAATCTTTGTATTATACATTTAAATGAATTCAACATTTAAATAAATGTTTTGTGATTACAGCTCTTGTGCTATATATATGATTTATTTTATTTATTCTCTTGCTTCAAAATTTCCATGGGAAATACTAACTGTTCAGGGACATAATACTGAAGGCCAATTCTGTGGTTCACAGTAACCATAGCAATAACTGTCCTAAAAATAACAAGTGCCTTTGTCAGCGCAGATGGAATCATCTTACTGAGGAAGAATCAGGTTCACAGGCAGTGGTGTCACCTGGACCTGGGAATCCCACGTGATGATAACCTATTACAATAGGTTTAATACAGATAAAGGCTTAAAATAAGATCTTATATTTAGACAAGACTTTCTAGTGAAACATATTTAGAAACTAAAACTATATCTTTAGATGCTAAATAATTTTCAACAAGGAAACATATCACAATTCAAATATGTAACAATATAGGGACTTAACTCATGGTATTAATTTGTTAATTTATGACCTATAAATGCTTCCTTATACTTGGTCTGCGTTTGTCAGCAACTATAATTCTAATACATCAATTTCTACATTTATAAACAATCTTATAAGAAAAGAGAAAAAAATTTTGCAGTCTTAAACCCAATTCATATTTCTACTATAGTACTTATCACAAAATATCTTAATTATATATTTACTTTGACTTCCTCATTAAACCAAGCTTCCTGGAAGACAGAGATTGATCCTGTGTAATAGGTGTGTAGGAAGTGTCTGTTGAATGAATGAATTCATAATTAGAGATATAAAAATACAAGTTAGGTGATAGAAATGATTTGCCACAGATTAACACCTCATTTTATGACTGTAAAGTTCTAGTGGGAAGGAAGAATTGTGGAAACTCATATTTTCCAGTGTCCAAGAGGCTTTATGGATTCCAATTGCCTGTCAGAAAACTGAGATCATTAACAAAAGGCCTGTAGGGGCAACTTGGGCACAGATTCCCATATTAGAAGGCACTTTCTCAATCTCATGTCAAGGATATTAGAACAGAGCTAGGCCTGAGCATTCTGGCACATGCTATATAACCTTTCCCCACTTGTTGATGAGTCGGTGATAAAAATACTAACCGTCAAATGTCAGGACCAATTTATGCTAAATGCAACAATTACTCCATGGCCATTGCATGCAATAAACATTTCTTCTTTAACATATTAGTCATTTTGTTTTGTCAAAATTACCAGGAATAGAACACTTGCATGCAAATAATGGGACACGCTTGCCCAACTTTTCTCTAATGTCCAAGTCAGGGAAGCTCCATGGAATTGCAACTAGAACAGAGGCAGACCTCTTGGCTCCTTCTCTTTGAATGCTATTTGTTTGTTTAACAAATATTTATTGAGCACCTCTTATGTATCAGTGATGTTCATGGCACTTAGGATATATCAGTGAGCAAAACAAATTTCTCTTCTTTTGGTATTTAAATTTCAGTGCAAGATTATTACTTTTTTTTCTGATGCTAAAGAATAGTAGAGCTTCTCACTACCCGGAAGGCACCAGAGACATTTTGTCCACAAGCAGTATATTTTACCAACCAAACATTTTTTACCCCCTAGAATATTAATCTGAAATTGTAGTTAGAATCAGTGAGGTTTGATACTTGTTAATGATCTTTTCCTCCTATAAATCGCATAGAACTGTACCAGCCAGCAGCAAAAATAAAATAAAATAAATTGCACAGAACTTTGTACCATCCTAATAAACATGTCTTGCCTTATCTTGTCTTATTCTTCTCTGCCAGATTATATATCTTGAAAATGTTGTCTTATTTATTTATCCTTCTGTCTCCCACACAGTGCCTTGCACATGGTAAATGTTCAACAAATGCTTAATTTGGACTTAATACCATTTTTAAATGAAGATTTTATCATAATTCTTATAATGAGTATAAATTCCCATTTAAACTGCTTACACACAGTATAGTGGATTAAATTATGTCCCCCCCAAACTCATTGAAGCTTGAATTGTGTTCCCCAAGTTTTATGTATTAGAAACTTAGCCCCACTGTTATTAAGAAGGTGGGAAATCTTATTATGGTAATTGAAAGGTGAAGCCTTGAAGAGGTGATTGGATTGCAGGACCATGCAGTAGTGAATGGACTAAAAATAGTGGTCAGGGGTGTGGCTCTGAGGGCTTTAAAAGGAGGGGAGAGTCTGTCTCTTTCTCTCTCTGCTCTCTGCTCTCTCTGCTCTGCCATTTTTCAATGTGATACCCCACTGTCACAGTCACCACCATGAAGGCTGTCTCCAGCTGTGTTCCCTAGACTTTGGACTTAGCCTCAGAAACTGTAAGCAATAAATTTTATTTTCTTATAAATTACTCAGTTTCAGGTATCTTGTTATAAGCAGCAGAAGTGGACTAATACACACATTTACCCTATTTTTCTTTCACAGTGCTTTGTGAAGAGGAAATCCTCAATAAATAATTGCTGAATTGAATTGAAAATGTTTAAAGTAATTATACTTACTTTTTTTTCTTTATATTTATCGGGGCTACAAATTCCCCTTTTACTTGACCATCTATAATCAACCCTTTAAAAAAGAAATAAGGGGGGCCAGTTAGCTAAGTTGGTTAAAGCACAGCCTTATAACACCAAGGTCATCAGTTTGGATCCCTGTACTGGACAGCCACAAAAGAACAGAAAGAAAGAGAGAAAGAGAGACAAAGACAGAGAGAGAGAGAAATAAAGAAAGGTGTAATGAGTAATTGAGGAAATAAAAGTATAACCAGCAGGTTTTGAAAGAGTTTTATAATATATCACTTTTCTATTCCATGCACACCACTATTTGCTTTTGAATCAAAAATCTTCATCTTAAACTAGATAATCTCACCCAATTTGTGCATTGGTCTCCTTTCTTTTTATTTACCTACAAGCATTTACCATACTTGCTTCATATATTACATCATTCTTTTCCCCCTTCCACTGTTCCTTATGGTCAATCAATTATTTTTGCTATGGGTAGTAAAGGGTATAACAAAATGTATAATTCTGAAAAGTGACAAAATCTAAAACAACAAAGTGGCTTGCATATGCAGACTTTGCTGAGAAATGTAGTGAGTTTGTATGGCAGACTGGGCTACGTAAGAGGGGACCTGAGTATGTTAACAATGGACTGGAGTTGCCCCAGCCATGTAGGTTAACAGGAAACATTCTCTTGTGTGCTCAGGATCCTATGATATCATTAGTCCATAGGAGATACTGAGGCATGTGCTTACTAAGCCAGGATACACATGGACTTAGTTGCAGCATCAGAGAGTTCCAAAGCTCAACATTTAGCAACTGGTGGAAGCTCCAGGATATTTTCCCATATTTTTTTCATTCCCTGTCTTACTTACTGGAACCGAATTCCCACCACAAATGTAGTAAGTCCCATCTTTTCTTTGGTATTACATTTGCAAAGAATAAGGCAGTCCCAGAAACTTTTTTCATCCACTCATTCTACAAGTATTTAAGAACTATGACAGAGATGGCTAGTTGTCCACTAAAATCTGCCCCCTTTTCCATATTTTGGAATTGTTCTTGAGAACTGGCTGCCAAGCCAGAGACAATATTTTTCCAGCCCCACTACACCTTGCATCACAGTGTGGCCAAGTGTCTAGTTTTCACTAATGGAGTATAAGTAGAAGTAAGATGCGTTTGTTCTGGGACAGAGCTTTCAAGAAACAAGTATGCCTTTTTCACACTCTTTCCCCTTCTGCTGAACAAATACTGAGAATAACAAATACTCTGGAAATGGCAAAGCCAAAATATGAGGAGTCTCAGTCCCTAAAATCACTGCCCAGAGGGAAGCTGCCTGACAGAAGCGCCTGCATTGAATATCTAGGTGATGACAAAATAGACTATGATGTTAACCTACTATGATTTGGAGGTTACTTTGTTAAAGCCATGAGTGTTACCCAATGAATACTGGAAACTATTGTGTGCCACTCACTGTGCTAAGTGGTGAATGCACAATGAGAGACAAAAGAGTCTGGGTCCCTGCCATTGTGGATCTTAATGATTAGTCAAGAAAGATAAAAAGAAACAAGTAAAGAAACATATAGACATACACTGCAAAACACCTCCTTGGTTAATGTCTTCCCAGTAGTATGCATCTTGGTTTTTAACAAACTTAAGAGAATATAGTTTTCTCTTGATATGGTATTCCTTGACTAATATTTGCACAGGAAATGTTTATACTCCTACCCCCCCCAAAAAAAAACCTCAAGATAAGTTTTTTAAATAAAATGTTTGTGAAAAATCTTGCATTCCAAATACAATTAGTAGAATACAGAATCACATGTAAACTTATTTTCTACTTTTTATTTGGAAACTTCAGGAAAGTTTAAAGAATACACGTATACGCTACAGACACCCATTGTTAACATTTAACCACATTTGTTTTATCTCTTTTTCTAGACACACACACACACACACACACACACACACACACACACACACACACACACACTTTGCTGAATCATTGCAAGTAACATGCAGGCACCATGATACTTTACCCATAAATTCTTCAGTGTGGATTTTCTATGAACAAGGACATTTTCCTACATGATCACAATACCACTCTCTCACCTACAACAAACAATGTTTATGCCCCTCCCCCCAAATTCATATGTTGACAATCCACAGTGTGATGGTATTTGGAGGTGGGGCCTTTGGGAGCTGATTAGGTCATGAGGGTGGAGCTCTCATGAAGGGATTAATGCCATTAGAAAATAGACCCCAGAGAGCTACCACTCCCCTTCTGCCATGTGAGGACACTCCCCTTCTGCCATGTGAGGACACAATGAGAAGACAACCATCTATGAACTAGGAAGCAGGCCTTCACCAGACACTGAACCTGCCAGTGCCCTGATCTTGGACTTCCCAGCTCCAGAACTGTGAAAAATAAAGTTTTGTTGTTTATAAACCACCTAATCTATGGAATTCTGTTATATCGGCCCAAATATATTAAGACAACATTCACAAATTTTAACATAGAAACACCATATTATTTAATATACGGTTTATACTAACATTTCCATTTGTCTATAACTGACTTTTATTAGCTTACTTATTATTCACTTATCTTCAAAATAACTCTTCCTCCTAGTGGAGCTCTCATGAAGGGATTAATGCCATTAGAAAATAGACCCCAGAGAGCTACCACTCCCCTTCTGCCATGTGAGGACACAATGAGAAGACAACCATCTATGAACTAGGAAGCAGGCCTTCACCAGACACTGAACCTGCCAGTGCTCTGATCTTGGACTTCCCAGCTCCAGAACTGTGAAAAATAAAGTTTTGTTGTTTATAAACCACCTAATCTATGGAATTCTGTTATATCGGCCCAAATATATTAAGACAACATTCACAAATTTTAACATAGAAACACCATATTATTTAATATACGGTTTATACTAACATTTCCATTTGTCTATAACTGACTTTTATTAGCTTACTTATTATTCACTTATCTTCAAAATAACTCTTCCTCCTACCCCCCACCCCCACGTAGTTATGGGTCCTCCCCAAAGCTAAACCAATGCCCTTCCGAAAGCAGAGAATGCCCAGTTCTCCATAACCTTGATCCACCGTCACTAGCATTCCACTTACTCCTTACACAAGAAGATATTTATTTTCTCTATTTTCATAAAAGAAAAATTAGACAGAGAGATTCATTAACTTGGCTAAGATGACACAGATATTTATTAAGTTTCAGAGTCAAAATTTGAACTCAGATCTCTAAGTTCTTTCTGCTACACTACACTGAATGTCTGGTGGATAGATTAATTAGACTAAATACCCAAAGACTCTAAATAAATATACAAAGCATATTTTCCAAACTGATTTCCTAATTCACCAAGGGCTATAAAACTTCATAGTAAGAAGCTGATCAAACAGGGATTTACTCTGCTGCATTTTTAACATCTTCAACAATAATAATTTCTTCATTCAGACCATCATCTCTTTTTACTCAATCTTGCAACCAGGCCTTTGCACAAGCAGTTTTTAGACCCAGCATTAGTCTCCAATCTTCTTTCCCCAGTGACTCCAGCTCAAAGTTTTCCTTTTGTTCTTGTCTGTAACCTATAAACAGCATTTTTATTATATATTATAGTTTAGCTGTTCTTACTGCAGAATTTAGCATTATTATGCGTAAAATATAATCAAAGATAATATTTTCCTAATACTTTGGTATCATTGTTTAAGTGAATGTTTTATTTTATTTATTTATTTATTTATTTATTTTTTGGTGGCTGGTTGGTATGGGGAACCGAACGCTTGACCTTGGTGTTAGAAGGCTGTGCTCTAACCAGTTGACCTAACCGGCTGGCCTTAAGTGAATCTTTAGGGTAACTCAACTCTATAAAAATTATACCTTTTAAAATATTCGAATCATCTTGCACAAAAAAACTTCTAAAATGCATTAATATTTTTCTTCCTCTTGAAACAACATGCACAGAACGTCCTTTAATTTAACCTTTTTCTGACTCAGGCTCTGAATGAAAGCATCTGTTATTGCACTGGTCCATGGCACAGAGATGCCCAGATACTAGATGACTCCAGATGCTTTTTCTGTCATTTTCATCATATATATTTTTTGCTTCATTTAACAGCCAGCTGCCGCTTCTTGCTCCTGATCCAGCTCTGGAAGCTCCTTTTCTCAGCTCCTAATAATCTAGGAAACCAGCCAAAGAACTTGTTAGCTAGGATCTTATAAATAAACGGGATTAATTTAGTGGCACTTTTTTGTACACTCAAATACCTTTTTTTCTTGCTTCCTAGTTCTTTACTCGGTTGTTGGCTAAAAAGTATTTCCTAATAAACAAGGCATTATCTCATATGTATGCCTTGTATGTATTATCAATAAAATTATATGCATAAATGCATATGAATGCATCCATAATATATTGCATTATTCAATAAGAATTTTATATCTGCATGTCTTCTTAAGGAATTGTTTGAAGGACAAGGACTCTATTTTTTACATAGTACCTGGCACATAGTAGGAGCCCAAAAATGTTTGTTCAATGAATAAATGGATATTATAGCATAGCCTCCTGGTGTGACAGGAATTTTTTAAAAATTTTATTTGCTTCCTTGCACTTAAACATGGAGAGAAAAGTTTGGGGAGGGGTGGAATGGAAGGTGTTATACAACTTCTAAGCTCTAAGTGTAGGACCTTATCCTTTTCCTCTCACTATACGGGGGTACTGCAAAAAGTTCATGGAGAGATTCATATTCTTTTAGTTGTATTTTTTCATGAACTTTGTGAAGTACCCTGGTGTTCCCAGAAGCCATATTAATGCCTCGTATATAGGACCTAATTAATTTATTTAGCACTTACTATAGGGCAGGCACATGCTAAAGATTAATTTAATTATGTAATAATTCTGTGAGGTTAGGACTATTACTATCATTCTCTTTTTACAGATGAAAAAACTGAGGCACAAAGAGGGAACTTGACCAAGGTCACACAGCTAGTGAAAGGCGGAGTTGAAATTCAAACCCAGAGCTGGTTCCAGAGTCAGTACTCATAACCTTTATACATAAGTGGCAG